>NC_045436.1:40182171-40189255 GCF_002776525.5 Piliocolobus tephrosceles | reverse complement strand
CTCAGTCTCAAAAAACAAGAAAAAAAAGAAAGAAAGAAAAAAGGTGTTTCCGTTAGATCTCCAGTGACTACCAACACAAAACTAAATTATCTTAAACAAATATAACAAACTACCAAGTGATAAAGCTGGGATTTGAGCCTAGGGAGTTGAAATCCCTTGCTCTGAGACATTAAACTATCTGCCTTCTCAAAAGGGAGGAATTCACTGATTCACATAAACTAGAAAGTCCAGCTAAAGTTTATCTTCAGCAATGCTTGGTTCAGAGATGTAAACAATGTCATCAGGACTTGACCTCCCTCCACCATTCAGCTCTTTCTTCCATGTTGACTTCATTCCAGAATTTCACATTGTGTCCTCTGTGACCTTACAGCTCACATCATCCTTGTTGGATTGAGCCCCATCACTCAACCCATCACTGTGGCCAGGAGAATAATCTAATACCATCGGCTATGCCTGAATCACAAGCCTGAAGCTGACAGGTGACATAACAGTTGTACCCAAACTGCATGAACTCCAAGCACAGGAGTATTTTTCCAAATAAAATTGAAATCTTGTTTCCAGATCTAAGGTTAAAGAATACCGAGAAGCCAAAACCAACATATGTTCACTGAGGAGGGTCTGCACTACAAATAGAAAACCATTTCTAGAAAGCTACTGCTCTCATTTCACTTCCTCAGAAGAGCTGGTATTATTTACACCCACATAAAGCTGACAGAATGGCCCTGGCCCACTGTAAAACATTTGACTAACCTTTTAATTCTCTGCTTGTGTTCTTTGTCAAGTACAAAACATGGAACAAACATGTTCTAATATTCCAAAACATGTGCTTAATCAGAAAACCTCTGCAAGTCACCACTCTATTCTAAGATTTTTTTATTTCCAAATTTCCCCTCTGGGCCAATAATATCAGAGTTAGTAGAAGGCAAATGATAAAAAAGAATGTGTTTCAATTGCCTCTAAATCCTTACAATGTTTTAATACTTTTTCTATTTATAACATACTATTAATTATATGTATTCATAGTTTTATTCAATTATATTAATTCATATTTAAGATGCTATTAACTTCATTAAAAGTTAGTGAACTTTGGCTACTTCAATGTAGGAAACCATGTTGCTCAGAAGCAATGAGTCTCCTGTCTTACTCTGAGTCCTCATCTTGCATCTTTCTATGTCAGAGCTTACCAGGTCAGTATAAGAAGAGAAAAAGTGTAAAGAAGAAAGGAGCATGTTCAAGACATTTGTCACTCAGATATGAATTATAATTCTATTCATGTGCTAATTTAAGAATTCTGTTTAGGTTCTTTCTGTAAGAGCATTCAAAAGGGCAAGCAAAAGAAAATTCCTGACAAGAAATGGGAAGAAATACAATAATCTAAACCAGGAAGAAACCAAGAAAGGCAGAAGCATTTGCAAAATTATCTGTGTGATAATCTCTCATGAGATTATCTCAAACTTATTCCCTCATTTAGAAATTTCACAATAAGGATCTGTTTTTATGCAAGGAGAAATATTAGTATGTTTCAAGTTCCAAGGTTTCAAATCAAATTATTCTGTGACACCAAACTCAGCATATAATTTTCCACTTCATTGAAAATAATCTCTAGTTTCCGCATTTTTTTATACATTGTTATGGGTTCTAGTCTTAAATTCTTCCAAGTAATTTTGCAGGAATGAGTAAAAAAGTTTTAGCATGTTTGTTGCATGTTTGTATGTACAATCAGTCATCTGTTTCTGTAGATTCAGCATCTACTGATTCAACTCATGGCAGGTTGAAAATATTTTTTAAAAATACAACAATAAAAATAATACAATTTTAAAAACAACAACTATTTACATGAGATTTACACTGTATTAGGTATCATACGTAATCTCAATATGACTTAAAGTATGCAAGAGGATACGCTTAAGTTATATGCAAATACACCATTTTCATTTTTTTCTTCTTTTTTCTTTATTTCAGTAGCTTAGGGATACAAGTGGTTTTTGGTTGCCTAATTGAACTGTACAGTGGTGAAGTCTAGAATTTCAGTGTACCCACCACCCAAACAGTGTACATTGTACTCAATAGGTAGTTTTTCATTCTTTAGACCTCTCCCACCCTCCTTCCTTCTGAGTCTCCAGTGTCCATTATTCCACTCTATATGCCTTTGTGTAGCCTTAGTTTAGCTCACACTTATAAGTGAGAACATGCAGTATTTTATTTTCTATTCCTGAGTTACTTCACTAAAGATAGTGTCCTTCTATTCCACCCAAGTTGCTGCAAAAGACATTATTCTGTTCTTTTATATGGTTGAGTAATATTTCACAGTATAAATATACCACATTTTCTTTATCCACTCATCAGTCGATGGGCACTTAAGTTGATTCCATATCTTCGCAAGTGTGAATTGTGCTGTGATAAACATCTGCATGCAGGTGTCTTCTTTATAAAATGACTTCTTTTCCTTTGAGTAGACATGCAGTAGTGAGATTGCTGGGTTGAATGGTAGATCTCCTTTTAGCTCTTTGAGAAATCACTCTACTATTTTCCATCAAGGTTGTACCAATTTACATTCCCACCAGCAACGTATAAGCATTCCCTTTTCACCACATCTCTGCTAACATCTGTTGTTTTTGACTTTTTAATAATGGCCATTCTGGCTACAGTAATGTGGTATCTCATTGTGGTTTTAATTTGCATTTCCCTGATGATTAGTGATATGGTGAATTCTTCATATGTTTTTTGGCCATTTGCATATCTTCGTTTGCGAAATGTTTGTTCATGCTGTTTATCAACTTTTAAATGGGATTATTTGGTCTTTTCCTTGCTGATTTGTTTGAGTTTCTTATAGATTCTGTATATTAGCCCTTTGTCAGATGCATGGTTTGCAAACATTTTCTTCCATTCTGTAGATTGTCTGTTAACTCTGTTGAATATTTCTTTTGCAGGGCAGCAAATTTTTAGTTTAATTGGGTCCCATTAATTTATTTTTGTTTTTATTGCATTTCCTTTTGAGAACTTACTCATAAATTACTTGCCTAGGCCAATGTCCAGAAAAATTTTTCCTAGGTTTTCTTCTAGAATTTCATGGTTTAGGTCTCATATTTAAGTCTTTAATCTATCTTGAGTTAATTTTTGTATATGACAAGAGATAGGGATCCAGTTTCATTCTTCTACATGTAGGTATCCAATTTTCCTAGCACGATTTATTGAATAGGGTGTCCTTTTTCCAGTTTATGCTTTCATCTGCTTTGTCAAAGATCAGTTGGTTATAAGTATTTGGCTTTATTTCTGGGTTCTCTATTCTGTTCTATTGACCTGTGTGTCTACTTTTACATCAGTACCATGCTGTTTTTTTACTATAGCTTTGTGGTATTATTTGAAGTTGGGTAATGTGATATCTCCAGAATTTTTATTTTTGCTTAGGATCGCTTTGGCTATTCAAGCTCTTATTTGGTTCCAGACGAATTTTAGGACTGTTTTTTCTAATTCTGTGGAAAAAAAGACATTGGTAATTTTATCGGAATTGCATTAATCTGTGGATTGTTTTGAGCAGTATGGTCATTTCCATGACATTGTTTCTTTCAATTCATGAGCATGAGATGTTTTTCTATTTATTTCTGTCATTTATGATATATTTCATCAGTGTTTTATATTTCTTGTAGAGATCTTTCACCTCCTTGGTTAAGTATATTGCTAGGTACCTTTTTTGTAGCTACTGTAAAAGGAATCGAGTTCTTGATTTGATTCTCAGGTTGGTCATTGTTGGTGTATAGCAGTGCTACTGATTTGTGTATATTGTTTTAGTAAACTGAGACTTTACAGAATTCATTGCTCAAATCTAGGAATCTTTTGGAGGAGTCTTTGGGGTTTTCTATATATAAGATTATATCATCAGCAAACAGAGATAGTTTTACTTCCTCTTTTCTAATTTGGATACCTCTTATTTCTTTCTCTTGCCTAATTGCTCTCCCAGGACCTCCAGTATTATGTTGAATAGAAGCAGTGTCAGTGGGTACTCTTCTCTTGTTCTAGTACTTAGGAGAAATGTTTTCAACCTTTTCTTGTTCAGCATGTTATTGGCTGTGGGTTTATCATATATGGCTTTTATTATTTTGAGGTATACTCTTTATATTCTTAGTTTGTTGAGGGTTTTTATTGTAAAGAGATGCTGCATTTTTTCAACTGCTTTTTCAGCATCTATTGAGATAATCATATGGTTTTTGTTTTTAATTCTGTTTATGTGGTGAATTACATTTATTGACTTGTACATGTTGAACCATCCCTGCACCCCTGGGATGAAACCCTCTTGATCATGGTGAATTATCTTTCTGATGTATTGTTGGATTCAGTTTGCTAGTGTTTTGTTGAGGATTTTTGCATTCATGTTCATCAGACATATCGGTCTGTAGTTTTGTAGTTGTTGTTATGTCCTTTCCTGGCTTTGGTACCAGGGTGATACTGGCTTCATAGAATGAGTTAGGGAGGATTTCCTCCTTTTTGATCTTTTGGAATAGTTTCAGTAAGATTGATACCAATTCTGCTTTGGATGTCTGGTAGAATTTGTCTATGAATCTGGGCCTGGGCTTTTATTTTTTCTTCCTGGGATTTTTTTTAAATTACTGATTAAATTTCATTGCTTGTCACGTCTGTTCAGGATTTCTACTTCTTCCTGATTCAAGCTAGGGGAATTGTATGTTTCCAAGAATTTATCTATTTCCTATGGATTTTCTAGTTCATGTGCATACAGGTGTTCATAGTAGTCTCAAATGCCTGTATTTCAGTACTACAGCATTTTAAATAAGGGTCTTGAGCATCTGACAATTTTGGAATCTGCAGAGTTCCTAGAACCAATTCCCCACAGATACCAAGGAATGACCATATACCTGAAATTGTTAAAATATAAATTAGGTTTTATAAACATTGTTGATCAAAAAACTATTTGGTAAGTTGTCAACACTGTAGGCAAAGGAATAATCACAGCACAAAGTCATTTTTTTCTGATAGATTTCTCCAGTGCCTTCTAGCTATGTAGTCATTTGAAAGCATTATTAACATTTATTATGCTCTCATTTTATATATAAAGTAAACGATTTGTGATTTGGAGACCAAGGAACACAAACACTCTCTCTCTCTCTCTGACACAAATACACATACACTCATACACATATGTACAGACTCTCCCACACCCATAAACACATACACAAAGTCACAAACACATACATACACACTCAAACACACTCTCACAACTCATACACTCATACATATTTCTACCTTCTTCCAGACTGGGTAAGGAACAACTCCATATCAACTCTAAATATATGTGCATGACATGGATGTAATGAAATTTTGTTGAGCTTAATTACAGCCTGTTTTCAAATTTTAATAACTCAAAATAGATCTAAATATTTTTAATTTGCCGGGCGCGGTGGCTCAAGCCTGTAATCCCAGCACTTTGGGAGGCCGAGACGGGCGGATCACAAGGTCAGGAGATCGAGACCATCCTGGCTAACCTGGTGAAACCCCGTCTCTACTAAAAAAAAAAAAAAAAAAAAACTAGCCGGGTGAGGTGGCGGGCGCCTGTGGTCCCAGCTACTCGGGAGGCTGAGGCAGGAGAATGGCGTAAACCCGGGAGGCGGAGCTTGAAGTGAGCTGAGATCCGGCCACTGCACTCCAGCCTGGGCGACAGAGCGAGACTCCGTCTCAAAAAAAAAAAAAAAACTAAATATTTTTAATTCCTAAGAGAATGCAAATTATATATTATATGGTACTATACGAATAAGACAATACTGTATTATATGTTAACTAAAATTAATATTGAATATATGTCCCCAAAACACTGATTTTTACATGAGATTTCTAATTTCTAATAGTCAATCATTTTAGTAATCTAATAATTTAAATTTTAATTATTTTTAATAATTAAGATTCATAAATTATTGGCAGAATGACAACACAAACTGGTTAAGCAGTACTGTAGAATGTCTATACACAGAAAAATAATTTCATATTTTTCCTGACTTTGCTGTATCAAAACTAGGGGCATGTATTTACAGGTAAGCGCAAAGAAGATATTTACTAAGGATATTTGATACTATAATTGTTACAGGGTATTTTTTAAGTTGATATCCTCAGATCAAATTCAAAGAATGTTTGGCCTATTCTCACATAAGATATTCAGTTTATGGAAGATAATGTAACTGAATTTGTCTGGGCTGTCTGAGCAGAAACTACATACTCTACACACACAGTACACACTTTTCTTTTTAATCTCACAGACTTTAATCAAGTTCTAGAATTAATGCCACTGATATCTTAGATCATGCTTCCATTCACCCTGAAGTGAATACTGGGAATGTGCTTAAAAAACAGATCCAAAGTACAGAGCTAATACATGCCTTTTGAGATAAGAACTTTGAAAAATGAATTGTAATTTTAATTCAAATATAAACTCAAAGATCAGCATTTCAGAGCTGTCTAGTGAGGCACATGCAAATGTTCCTAGCAGCATGTCTCTGACCTCAGCAGAGTCTATAATGGGATTTTCAGGAGGATTTCTGTCCTCCTTGTGCTCCTGATAAAATCTTCACTTCCTTCTTACATTGTCTACCCCCAACACCTTTGGCCTCATGATTACAAAGTGCTAAAGAGAAAAATCCCCCAAAAGAGACTATCATTAGAAAGGATTACTCATATACTCTAAGTGACCCTCGGAACTAGTCTTCTCACTCTTCTTACTGCTGACCTCAATCTCCATAGACCTGCCATCTTTCCATCCTTCCTTGAACCAGCTCCCAAACTCTTCATTTGCCCTAAGAAACCCAAGACCTTCTAACAGCTAAATTAATATTCTTGCTATCTTCTGTACATGTTCCCCCTATATTCTTGTTCTAATAATCCTATTTTCCTAAGGAGACAGCTTTTTCAGCAGCTCTCTCAAGGAATAGCTATTCCTTTCTTTCACCCTCACATACCCTAGGGCTTCAAGCAAAGGCAGTTTCTTTCCTGATGCTCAGTGACACTGCCTAACCATTTCTCTTCGAGAGAAAGAGAGAAAGGAAGGAAGGAAGGAAGGAAGGAAGGAAGGAAGGAAGGAAGGAAG
>NC_045436.1:40103685-40182161 GCF_002776525.5 Piliocolobus tephrosceles | reverse complement strand
GAAGGAGAAAAGGAATTTCATTTTTTCATAGCAAACTATATTTTTACTTTCACATTTTTCCAAAGTATGATTATTTCACCTTTCTCCTTGCTCCTCAAAACCCCGATACTTTCAGTCCCATCCCACCCTCAAGTGAAGAACTCACTTCTAACTTCACTGAAAAAGAAATTGAAGTAATCTCACCACCTGCTCTATCAATCCACCTGCATCTGTGCTCATGCCCCTGCCTTTCTCTTGGGACAACAGATAAGCTGTCCTTGCTCCTTTCTAATGCATTACTCCTTAATTGAAATATGACTAATATATTTCTCACTCCCCTGATTTGGCTCCTATTCATTTTCTACTTCCTTTGCTGGAAACTCCTTTTCTTGCCCTCTAAGTGTTAGAAATTCAAAGGGCTCAGTTCTTGAATTTTTTTTTCTACCTACGTTTACTTCCTCAATGATCTTATATGTAAGTCTATGACTATAAATAATATCTATACCTGTGTTGTCCAATATGGTAGCCAATTACCATATGTAGCTATGAGCACTCGAAATGTTGCTAGTCCAATTTAAGAGTTGCTGCAAGTAAAATATACACTGGATTTTGAAGATTTAATATGAAAAATATAAAATATCTCAATAATTTTTACATATATATATTTCTTTTTTTCTCTCTCTGTCTCCCAGCTAGAGTGCAGTGGCACGATCTCGGCTCACTGCAGTCTCCACCTCCCGAGTAGCTGGGATTACAGGTGCCTGCCATCACGCCTGGCTAATTTTTGTATTTTTCAGCAGAGATGGCATTTCACCATGTTAGCCAGGCTGATCTCCTGCCCTCAAGTGATCTGTCTGCCTCAGCCTCCCAAAGTGCTGGGATTACAGGTGTAAGCCACCACACCTGGCCCCAAATATATTATTGAAATTAATTTTACCTGTTTCTTTTTACTGTTTAACATGGTCACTAGAAAATTTTTACTACATGTGGCTCATGTGGCATGTCTACTGGTCAATATTATCTATAAATTAATGACTCCAACCTTTCCCATGAGTCCACACTTACTTATAATGGACTACCTATTTGAGATTTTGATTTGTATATCTAATAGCCTCCTCAAACTTAATATATCCATATCCCAATTCTTGGTTTCTGCCCATTTAAAATGCATCTCTCTCTATTCTACATCTCAGAAAGTAGCAATTCTCATCTTTCAGTTCATCAAGACTAAAGTCTAAGAGCCATCCTTCATGCAATCTTTCCCTTACACTCCTCACCTAATCTTTCAGCAAGCACTGACAATTCTGCCATCAAAATGTTTTTATGACAGTATTTTTAAAGTTATATTAGAAATGAAGGAGGAGAAAAGAAAACAAGCAAGAAGGGAAAACTAATGTGAAAATTTTTTCTGAGTTGACCATCATAAGATACTGGTTGCTTAACTATCCAGAACCTTCTGAGAAGCTTTATAGAATGTTATTGAGACCCTTCTGCCCAGGGACAGACAGGAGGAAACATTTATCCATTGGCTCTCATCCCCCATTCCTGGTTGTTTATGTGTCAGCTGAAGCTGGTCCTATAAGTGTCTCAAGCCAGGAAGGAGTCCAGGAAGTATGAAACAAGGACCAGTCACCCGAGCAGTGGCTGCAGTGCCTGGAATAAGAGATGAACCCAAGAGGATTTCAGGTGATGAACAAGAAGTGTTTGACACAGCCTGCATGCAGTGGTGTGCTGCAGCAAGCTCAGATCTGCTCAGGAGAGCTGACTGTGTACATCTCTTCCCAACTCTTGTAATCAGTGGTACCACATTGGCAGTTTGAAATTGGCTATGTTAAGAGTATTTACACCATGGAAATCAGTAAAAGCTACAAAGCAGGCCTTCCTCCCTCCCCTCACCATAGCCAGATGTTAAACATGTGCTAGCACAGCACTGACCAAAAGGTTCTGTTCTTATACAGTCTCTGCTCACTCCTCTCCAGCTCATTCTCAGAACTGCAACCACATTAACTCTTTTTTCACTTATTTGAAAGTTTTTCCATGTGCCCCACACCTTGGGTCATTGCAAATGGTTTTGCAATTGCCTCAAACTTCCCAATGTTTGAGTAATTCCTATGCATCTTTTATATCTTAGCTCAAATGTAATTTCCCCTGGGAAGTCTTGCTGACACCCAGTCCACATCCAATTGATTTGTGATGTACTCTCAATCTGTATACATGTGATTGTTAATTGATATCTGTTTCCCTAGCTAGACCACAGGTTCCATGAGGACACAATTTATGTCCATTTTTTCTCCTTTGTATTATCCGCACTGAGCTTTGTATATTTACTGAATATGTGTTAATCAACACATATTAAAAGTACTATTACCACTGTTTCATTATTTTAAGAATATTGAAAAGTAGTCCTCCTACTTGAAAATGTGGGAAGCCACATTGGGAGGAGAACACATGACACTTTTATGGGCATCACTTATGTGCATTTTATGTGCATCACTTCCAGCTATAATCCACTGAGACAAATCTGTCACATAGCCCCATCTATTTTCCAAGTACCAAGGAAGAAAAGGATATAAGTTTGATGAGCATCTATCCAGTCTCTGCTACAGTCTGTTCTTTAGGACACTAAATATTCATTCCTTCTTATTCCTTTACAGAACACACCTTTCCTCTCCCCAAAGATGACAACCCAAAGTTCCCCCCAGGCACTGCATCCAGCTCAGAGAACAGGACCTCCAGCTGCTGTGTAGTTTTATCCAACAAGTTCAGACGTGGCTCCTTATGGTTCAGTAATATGAGACCCAAATACAGAAGGTATCTCCACCTTCCCCAAAGCATATAACATACAGTAATAGAGCAGGTATAGTATAACCTCAGTAAAAACTCCATCAGTGAAAGGAAAGAAAGTAAACACAATAGTCACTAGTCCAAAGATGTTGTAGAATTCTATTGGAAAGTCACCGAGAAGGCCCCCTAACCTGAAGGTGCGGAAGTTCCTTGAATAGACAATGATTTTGTCCTGGGAAGTACTCTCTTCTTTTTTTTTAGTGGCCTCTGGATCTACTCTCTGAGAAGCCTTTTACTTGCTCCTTGGCCACATCTTGCTATTACTCTCCTTGGAGGTTGTATGGCTTGTGTCACCTACTTCCTGATAAATCTAAGTTATCTTACTTTTTGAACATTCAATTACATCAAGGTTCATGATTTCTTTGGGAATGAAATTCTCTAAAAAAATCTGTTAGGCTTTTTAATCTATTTGCTTCCAGTTAATTCTGTCTGACAATAACCACATTCAAAGTCTTTTTACATTTTTTGAGACGGAGTCTCACTCTGTTGCCAGGCTGGAGTGCAGTGGCATGATCTCAGCTCACTGCAACCTCTGCTTCCCAGGTTCAAGCGATTCTCCTGCCTCAACCTCTCAAGTAGCTGGGATTACAGGAGCTTGCCACCATGCCCAGCTAATTTTTATATTTTTAGTACAGACGGGGTTTCACCATGCTGGCCAGGATGCAAAGTCATTTTTTTAATATATAGTTCTAAAATATCCTTTGTATCTTTGTTTCCCTTATCCCTTGGATTAGTCTCTCAATAATGACTGCCCTGAGGGTATCTGAGATAATGGGCTGGGTGGTAAAAGATGTACTTTTAATATGCTTTTTGCTGCAATGTCAATTATTAGTAGATATTTGCTCAAAACCAAGACCCCAAGTACCTAGTATCTCTCTATGCCCTTTCATTTCCGATTGGAAACTAGCCAGGACTTTTCTCAGTTTATTTCATGTTTATAATAACTTCCCAAAGCCAGCCAGAAACCAGCAATATATTTTAATAATGCACTTCCCAACTTCTTTACCTAAAGCTACAAAGTTCAGTAGGTACATGGTCTAGATTCCAACTTATTTTTGGTGGCAGTTTTTACCATTACTAATGTAAGATGCATCTCCAACCTTCTAACTTGCTATACCTGGCTTCATGCTGCCACTTAGTGTAAACCACTAACTCAGTACCACAGCTCTTTCCTGTGCCTTATGTTTTACTTTATTTTTGACCAACTCTAAATAACTCTATCTTTCTAATATCTGTAAAATCTCTCCCCTCAACACTATCCCCAGTGCTACTACCTTCATTTAAGTTGTCTTTCCTTGTGTGAATTACTGTCTCCTTATTGGTCTCTATGCCTCTAAAATCCATCACACCCCATTTCCACAGCCAGTAAACATGCTAAAATGCAAATATTATCACTGCAACTTCTCTTTAAAACATTTAAATTGTTCTCAAAGCTTTGAGGTTAAAATTCTATGTTGTTCAGTATCTAGTCTGTTATCTCTAACCACTCCCCAATCCTCATGGTCCAATCATGTAAAATCATTTTAATTGTCAAAAACATCATAATCACTTTCTCAGATATCCACTATCAGGTAGATGCTAGGCCCTCTAGCTAGACAGAATTTTCTTTCTTTTTTGAGTTAACACTTATTTTTCCTTCAAAATTCACCAAACACTTTAAATTTCCTGAGAATCTATTCCTGACCCCTAAATCAGAATTAGATATCCTCCTATTCTTTTTAAAGCAGTAGAGTTTCTATTACAGTATGAGTCATACTATAATTGTTTATTTATCCTCCTCCAATGCCACTGCAAAACTACATCAAGTTTGAATTTCTTGAGGGGAAGCAGCATATCTTTTGTCTCTCATACCTCACACATTAAATTAAACAAGTGTTAGGTGAATAAATGCATGAGCCCCACAATTTCAGTATGGTAGGGAACCCTCACATCTATCTTCAGTCTTCATCTGTCTCTCTAGAGCTAGGTCTCCTTTTCCAACTTCCTGATGGCTATCTCCACATGTGTGCCTACTTAAAAGGTCTAAAAATGAATTCATGATTTTCCCCCACCCCTTTCCCCATTGCCCAAAATCTGCTTCTCCCCTTATTACGGTTCAAATATTTGTATGTCTCCAATATTCATGTTGGAACCTAAGATCCAATGTGATAGTATTAAGAGATAGACCTTTGAGGAAGTGATTAAGTTATGAGGGCTTCATCCTCATAAATGAGATTAAAAGACAGGCTTCAGAGAGCTGCTGGCCCTTTTCCCTTCCATGTCTTCCACCATGTGAGGACACAGCTTTTGTCCCCTCCAGAGGACAGAGCATTCAAGGTGCCATCTTGGAAGCAGAGACTGGACCCTCACAAAACCACCTGACAGTTAGTACCTTGATCTGGGATTTCCCAGCTTCCATAACTATAAGCAATAAATTTAGTATGTTTATAAATTATTCAGGCATTTTGTTATAGCAGCAAGAACAGACTAAGACACCCTCTAAATTTCTATCCCAACCTAAGGATTTTTGTACAGTTTCCCAGTCTAGAAATCTCAATATCTTTATCATATTCATTTTCATTACACAATCAGTTGATTTTTTAAAAACCAGTTAATTCATCCTAAAATAATCCACTAATTCTGTATTTACCAAAATGTATTTAAAAGAACACCAGTCTTGAGGACATTAATTGGTATAATGTGAAAAAAAAAATGGGGGTTCTTTGGCCAAATGAACTGGGGTTAGCAAGGTTAAAAACAGTAAAGAGATTTCTGCAGTATTTCGCAGACCTTTCAATATATTAATAATCAATATGAATCTCCAATAAGGAATATAACATGTATTTTTTTTAAATGTTTCTAACCAAAGAACCCTTTGTCAGGTCACTAAACCTCTCAGGACTAACATTCTGAGGAGCATGCTTTGAGAAATGCTGATGGAACAGCCCTTCTCCACACTTTATGCTTCCCTACTGCCCTAATTTAGGCCCTATCATCTCTCACCTGGACAGCCTCCTCACTTAGCTCTCTGTCATCCCTCTCTACAGTCTCTGTTGCAAGTTTTATTTTTCTAACAGAAAGATCTGATCATACCTCACCCCTTCCTCCACCTATAGCTTTGAAATCATCATGTCTTTCCATTAAACATAAGTTCAAATTCTAGGTCTACTATCATATTCCTTTCAAACTTTAGGCCACCCATCTTCCAAAATTTGTTTCCTACCACATCTCTGCCTTCCCAAAATATACCATGTTCTTACATCTTTCAGAGTAAGATTTTTGTTCCTGCAGCTCAAAATGGCCTCTCCTGTTTCCATCCTACTTCTCCTGAAAACCCAGTTCTAGAGATCTCTTCTGATAAATTTTCAGGAGAGATCTCTTCTGGCCTTTGGTTGGTTACTCCTCAGTATTTCCATAATGCTTCACACTTACCCTCTTACAGCAACTGTTACACTGTATAGTAAGAAATTACCCTGTGTTTATCCTCACCATTACTCTCTGAGCCTTTTTATTTCTGTTTCTATAGCTCCTAACTTAGTTCCTGGCACAGAGCAGTCACTCTTTGTTGAATAGGAAAAATACAAGTGAGTGCATGAATAAATAAACATCTTTAGAAATAACGTAAGAGGAAAAAAGTAAGATGAAGCTGTGAAAGCTATACTAGAAATGTATTATAAGTGGTCATGTATTCAAGCCATTAGTTTCAGGAAAACAATATCACTTTGCTTAAATCAATCTCTAATTTATACCTACCATGTTACTGATAGAGGATAAACCTTTACAATTTATTTTAAGGGAAAACTCTACAGTTTCCAAAAATCTTTTTAGTGTTTTGATGAAACACACTCACGAGTAAGTTGCCTATCCTATCGATCCTGCTCAAAAACAGAATTCAGGGCTATCATCCACGGCTGCTTTAGCATCTGTGAAATAAACAGTCTCTGAGGATTTTCACTAGGAAGAAGATCACTTCTGGAAGACATGGCTAACCAGTTTTGTTCCCCTAAATTTCTCTTTCCCTTTAGAATGGGTTCATCTCAATTTCTGGTGGTGCCCAGAGACTGGCAGCTCTAATAATCAGGCCTCCCTACCTTTCATTGTTAAGATTTAAAGTTCAGGGAATTATTTGAACAAGAAAATTCCATTACAGGCACATAAGAAGCAAGCAGTTTTGCCTCTGGGTTTGCTGAATTTCTTCACCCCTACTTACCTTTTGCAATTAGATCTATGGGCCTGCATCTTTCTCTTCTACTAAAAATGTGTGGTTCCTTGAAGGAGATTCGTTGTGGGGGTTCCTGAAGATGTTCACTTTTGGAAAGCTCCTTAGGAAAGCAAATCCTTCTGAGTGCTGCCCGATGTTCTTGTACCACATCATGTGTTTCCTTTTTGTCAATCTCCAAAGGTATGTATTTACCAGATTTCGGCTTTTGGTGTTTCTTTCTGAAAACATTTATAGAAGTTCCTTGAACTTTATTCTATGAATAAAACAAAAATAGATTTTGGCAAAATTTAATTTTAGTATGCATTATTTAATAAAGTTATATAATAAATTTTATTAATAAGTTCACAAAATTGCATCTCTACTAGATACATTTTACAAAGTACCCTACTGTATAAGACATTTACTCTTATACAGTAAATTACAAATGACAATAACCAGCTACATCAGACATTATTCTATGTCACTCTCTAAAAGTCCTTCACAAGCATAAGGATCATATTCCACTTTGAAATAAATGTAAATTTTAAAATAGCAACTTTCTCCCCAAAGTGATATTTTTAATTACAGGTTTCAAGTCCATTGTAAAATAGGAGTTTTTCAAATAGACATATAGGAATTAAATTATTTTCAACCATCTTTGAAGAACTTTCAGATGTCCATAAAATGCTAACATCCCCCAAACCTCTTCCTTTGCTGAACCAGAAATAACTGAACATACATGGAGGTAAGCTCTCAAAAAGAGCATATTGGGAATAGGACATACATTTCATATCCTTTTAATCAAAGTTGCTTCTTTATTTTGACCACCTTGAACAACAGAGAAATAATACAGTTCCAAGGTTCTGACAGGTAATTATCCAAATAGCATAACTGTTCTACACACAGACAGAGCTATAGTTCTTCCCTATTCCCCCAACAACACACACACCCAAAAAAAGATTTAGAAAAATTCAAATTGTTGCTGACTCAAAAGGTCAATAAGAAAGTTTTAGTGTACTAGTATTACATTTGCCAGGCAACCGAAGATGGAACATTGGGCTGTTATTATTAGATAAAAATTTTAAAACAAGTCAAGTTTCTGAGGCACATCTGTCTAACTCTGAAGACCGTGAAACGTCCATCCCATGTTCCCACCAGTGAAATTAATATAATTGAAAATCTTTTAAATTGGTTAGTGGAAAAATTAGTTAAGCAATGTGTACGATGTTGATTACAAGATTAAAACTATGTATGGCCAGTCTTGGCATAGAGGACCATTCAAAAGAAACATAAGTAAAAATTAGAATCCTCCTCCCCAACTGCAAGAAGTATTGAAAAATATTTAAAAGCTTACTTAAAAATTTAAAATTTTTTTTAAGTATTCAAAAGGGGACTAGGATCATTTGACACACAGTAAACCATCCAAAGGTACCCTCCCTGCACCTGTCTTCCCAAAGGCCCATCGGTCACAATAGTTACCCCTTCCCCAAATTTGCTGCCTCCTCTATAGATGCCCTCTTCCAAAATGTCACCCTGTGCTGTGCTGACACTCCTCAATCTCTTTGCTATCCCTTTCCCTTTCACTCCTTCTTCTCATGTTCCAAATATATGCCATTCAGCAAATATTTATTGAGCCAGGCATAATCATTATTGCTAGAGATACAACATTCAAAAAACAGTCTGTGCCCTCAAGGATCTATCAGACCAGCAAATAGACAATCCCAATGCAAAAAGACACATGGAATATAATGTATCATGCTAAGGTAATCATGCTAAGAGTATAGAAGAGACTCATCTCACAATATATTTTCTAGTTTAGCTTTGTCTAAACAGCATTTAAAGGGATATTTACTTGAGATGATAAATCCAATTATTTATGTTTAAATTCTTCAAAAAAAATTAAAATTGTATTAAATGTACAAATTAAATACATTTGCATAATTAAAATTCATATAACTAAAAAATCTTATTTTAAAATGTCATTTGAAATCAATTTTTATAGCTAGTGAGGATTTCATTTTTCTCTTCAGTTCTATTCTCTTTTCTATTTATTTGATCACATATCAGGATTTATGCAATCCTTTGGAATAATCATTGTAGTATGCAAAAATTTTTAAATGTAACATTAGATAAATGCAAAGGACTAACCTCATTTATTTTCTCATAATGGGCAATGAGAGTTTTTGCTTCTTGAAAAAAGTCTTGCTTGGTGATCTCTAATGGAGGACCTAACATAGAAACAGAGAAACATTTTTTAAGCAGTTAATGTGAAAGTAAATTTTAAAAGTTGACATTATAAAAGGAAGCAAAAGAATATAATGATCTCTTAACATAATATTTTGCTTTTAAGAAGAAATATAAGCTTGTAATGGTCAGGTGATAAGACAGGTTATCCTAAGTTACTTCAGTCCAGAGAAACAAAGAAAATATACAGAACAGAAACATCCTTCAGTTCTGAAAGTCCTTTAAATGTTACTGTATAGAAGATATAACAACATGTTTTGGGCACAAAAGTTATTAACAAGTCTATCTGTGTTTTCCATACTTGATGACTAATGTATGAAGCTGTACATTTCCTCAAGAGTATTTACCTTCCAACTTGTTGATAAAATTATAACTGTAAAATAAAATGCCTCAATAAATTAAATAGAAGCAGCACTGAAATAAAAAAAAACATACCTATGGATGGATGATGCTATAACAATTCTTATTTCTATTTTTCTAAGTTTCTTAATTTCTTTCTACTTTTCTTTTTTTGTGTGTGAGACAGAGTCTCCCTCTGTTGTCCAATCTGGAGTACAGTGGCACAATTATGGCTCAGTGCAACCTCTGCTTTCCAAGCTCGAGCAATCCTCCCACCTCAGCCTTCTGAGTATCTGGAACTATAGGCATGCACCACCACAACCAGCTAATTTTTGTACTTATTGTAGAAACAGGGTTTCACCATGTTGCCCAGGCTGGTCTCAAACTCCAGGGCTCAAGCAATCTACCTGCCTTGGTCTCCCAAAGTGCTGGGATTACAGGTATGACCCAAAGCACCCAGCCTAAGTTTCTTAATTTCTTTTAAGCAGCGCTAGGTATACAATTCGACAGCATGTAGACTATATCCTTCTCATTTAGCCTTGTCTAAGTTTTCCTCTTTATATATTTTCTTTATTATTAGTTGATTGTGTGCTTGCTTCAGCAGCACAAATACTAAAACTTGAATTATATTAGAGGATCCAGACACTTAAAAGCGTTTCTTGGCTTCCTGCTCTTAACTCAAACTCAGCAAAATTTAAATATATTACCTATTCAAAGTCTGGCCAGTGGGCTCTCTGTTTTTATAACTCTACCTCCGTTAGTACTCTTACTATGAAGGTTTTTCTCCTCTTCATCCACTCAAATTTTAAGCAATTAAAAACTCAATCTTCATGTAAATCAAAACTATAATGAGATACCACCACACTCAACAAAATGGCTAAAATTAAAAAGACTGATAACACCAAATGTTGATGAGTCTGTAGAGTTACTGGAACCCTCAAGTACTGCTGGTAGAAATGTAAAATAGCATAATCAGTTTGGAAAAGGTATGGCAATCTCTTATAAAGCTAAATATACTTCCATCGTACAACCGAGCAATTCCACTCCTAGGTATTTACCAGAGAGAATGAAAATGTATGTTTTCAAAAGATTTGTACAAAAATGTTTACAGCAGCTTTACTCATAATAATTCTAAATTGAAAACAGCCCAGATATATAACAACAGGAGAGTTGATAAGCTATGGTTATATGTGTACAATAAACTACTACTTAGCAATAAAAAGAGATACTGACATGTAAAACACTATGGATAAATTTCAAAAATATTATGCCAAGTTAAAGCAGACTTACACAAAAAAGCACATACTATATGGTTCCACTTATACAAAGTTCTAGAACAGATAAAATTAATCTATGGTAGAAAAAACAAATAAAACAGTTATTATTCTGTTGGAAGGTATGATGGATTAACTGAGAAGTGACATGAAGGAAATTTCTGGAGTGATGGGAATGTTCTGTATTTTGATAGGAATTTGGATTACACAGGCATACATTATTATTAGTGTATTCATCGTACACCTAAGATTTGTGCATTTCATTGTATGTACATTTTATATCAAAAGAAGAAAAACTACAAACAAATAATGAATTCTAACTAATGATATGCATGTTGATTGATGGATGAGTATGTGACAAATCAAGTACAGTAAAATATTAATGGTAAGAAACTTGGTAGTAAGCATATGGGCATTGATTTAACATTCATTCAAGTTTGCTGTATGCTTGAAAATTTCACAATAAATTATTGAAGGCCAAACTCTCTCTTTATTCTTCCACAAAATATCTCCTTGCTTTTCACCAGGTAGACTCACGGGCCACAGGTAGCTGCTACATTAGGGTAATGAGGTCCTGAGGAATGAAGTCTGGTTCACATTAATTTCCCAATTCAAAGCCAAAATAAGCACTGTCCTCACATGGAAAGGGCAAGAGTTCTGGAATTAAAACTGTTTCATCAAATTTCAACTAAAATCTAATTTTGCTTTGAGGAGGCCTCTAGCCAGAGCATTTACTTCATGAAGGAAAGGCAGGGAGTTATTCCTAGGTGTAACTTCACAACCTGTCCTCCTTTCCCTTCTCTCATGACAGCCCTTTCCTCTTTTAATTCCCTTCTTCTTACTAATCAAATATCCCTTACCATTACTTTAATTACAATCACTTTTAATTACAATATTGTCATGTGTTGTGCACGTGACAAGCAATATAATTTATTAATATATTAAGTCACTGGGTTGTTTTGTTGTTGGAAATGTAGCTTTGTGGAAACCACCATATCTTCATTTCAGACAAGACCTTAGAGATGAGCTAGTCTTCATTTACAGGCAAAGTTCTGAGATGCAGAGACCTGCCAGCCTGCTGAAGTCACACAGCAGTGCTGCGGCTCTGCATAGGCACTGTGCTCCTGAGTTCCTTGCTGCTCTTTTCTACAAATCTACTGCCTTTCCCAATGCCATGTACTCCCCATAAGTACTGGAAATTCCTCTGAAATTTGGCTGGTCACCCTGGTGAGATACACACGTTTCCCTGATACTTGCATTTTAAGCCAGCACTCCTGCCCCTTTTTGTCATTTAATGTGCTGATGCAGCTGTTCCGATTTCCCCCTTTGTAACTAGAATTAGCTTTTGACACAGTAGTTAAATTCCCAAAGTAGCATTTTCTTCCTTGCTGGGCTCTTTGTTGATTAGTCCCTGATTTCCCCTGTCCACAAGTGCCACCCATCACCTGTGGACACTGGAGAAACTATACGCGCTCTGGCAGCCCTAATGGCCTTATTGGGGCCAGAAAGCAGATCTTGACATATCAAGGTATTGACACAGCATACCCATACAGTCAGGCCATGAGATTATTGAGCAGAACAAGGCCTGAGACTTGTTCATAAAGGAGCAGAGAAAGGCAACCATGGTCGGAAAGCAGAAATTTCACATAGATCCTGAAATGGCTCCAATGAAGGCATGTGGACATTGACTTCCAGCTGGCAGTCCTGAGTCCTTGTTGTCATTTGAGGCAATGAGGTAGCTGTTCTGATTTTCTACCATCACTAAAAAGTAGCCCTTGAACAAAAGAGTTAAATTCACAAGATACAACAAGATAACTCATACCTCAATGCCTTAGAAAAGACAATGCTAGCATCATTTATTTTTATAATTTCCAAGCACAAGTATCTATTCCACAAATGAGTCTAAAAATTACAAGAAATTAAGTAACATTTATATTAAAGCTCCAGCTAGTCAATAATCTTTGAGGCTTCTCTTTTCTTTGTTCATAATGGGGTAAGAATGTAAGCTTGCATCTTTTACACGTTCAAGTGCACTTCATCTATTATTTTGAGGAAGTTGCCAAGGTCTGTTCCTTCTTTATTATGAAAACTATACTTGTAACTTAATTTGCAAATACATATTGATAGTATATAAAATGATTTTTAAGAGCTCTTATTCCTGAGTCACACAATTTTGTGCTTGAATTCCAGTTTGCTCATGAACCTTATTGTCTTACGCCTTTTTTATTTGTAAACTAAGGATAATAATAACATATGTCACAGAGATTTGTTTGAAGATTAACTTAAACATTGTTACAAAACAGCACAGCACCTGACATATAAGCTTCCAATAAATGTGAGAAATTTTATTATTTATATTATTGTATTACTATCATTGGGCTAAACTTTTCTCCAACAGTGTTTATATAATTACTTTTTTAAGTCAATCCTCATTTCTTCAAAATCACAGAGATAAACTTCCTAATGCAGTTTGGGTAAATTGTCTTATTAAAATTCCTTTTATCCAAAACTAACCAACATGTTTGCAATTAATCAAATATTTTCATACATAGGATTCTTCATGTTATTAAAGCCCCCAAAAGAAATAGTAAGTCATTATAAGTAATAAATGTTTTGCAATAAAGTTCATGAAGAGGTTGAAATGGTCATATTAAACTCATCTAAGACATGAGTGTAAATACTAACATTTCCATAGAAAAAAAATATATGAGTAGCCCTAATTCCAAATATTTCACTAGCCTAAAACATTTTCATACATTTCTTTTATCTTTAAAAAAACCTCATTTTTCATATATCATCAGCTTAACACAATTTTAATGATGGTTCATAAAACCAGATTTCTCTACTACTTTAGAGGTTCTACAGAGTTGCTCCAGTGAACCTCTGAAGTGAAGATACAAAAAGAAAATCTAGTTATGGAAACTATGACAGAGAATGAGCCATCTTTTAATTAGAATCATTGAGTAAGTATTTTCTGTATCCAAAAAGCCCCAGGGGCTTAAAAACATTTGTTTTTCATAACCATAATAAAAACAACTGGTCATACTCAGAGAGGTTTCCATCCTTCCCATTAATAGGCTACATTTTCAGAGAGGCTTCACATAAATTTATTTAAAAGATAATCTTAAGCAAAGATGTGTGACCACATGGCTAAGGCCAACCCTGTGTGTGTAATCAGAGTAAATGCCTGACAGGTGTAACAAAAGCCTCACCTCAGACACAACGGGACTCAGTTTAGCACATATTAATTAAGTACCTACTAAGTGCTAGATGCTGTTTTGATGCTAAATGTGCTAAAATAAGTAAGACTAGCTATTTCTGTCTTCCAAGTTCTTAACAATCTAGTGCCAGAAAAAATGTGTAAATAAATGCCTTGACAGTCAGTTAAGATGGGCACCGTGATAGAAGCCAACATAAACCACCAACACCCCCTACTGCTAGCTCACTAATGTGAATTTCCCTTTAAAAAGATAAAGCTTTACACTGTATTATTGAAAATAATATTGAAAACAGAAATGTCCCAAGAGAAATAACATGTGAATGGAAGCCAGGCTAAGGCAGTGGTTTTAAATATGTGCTTCATTAATTTCATGTGCCTTGGGGCTGCTTCCTTCTTTCAATCAGAGAAGCTCAGATCTTATCTGATTTACATATTTGAGCTCTTCCTAAGTTTTATTTGGCAGAATTTCTTTGCTGAAAAGTAAACACACACCAGCTAAGCAAAAAACAAATAAAGGTCTGAATAACAGCGCATCTGTGGAAAGAACCTGCTTGTAAACAGGTTCAGATGGAGAGAAGGACTCGAGTGCCAAGAAGTGGGGAGAAGCTGTAGAGAGGAGAAGCTGAAGAGGAGAGAAGCTGGAACTAAGGCCATCAGTTCTAGGGTAAAGAGTTATGGAAGTTGGAAAGTAAGTAGAAGCTCTTTGGACAAAAACTTCAAATATAATAATTTATATTAATTTCATTACATGTAAGTGAAGAAAACACAAATTATTTCTAATTTCTTCCTAAAAAGAGTTAAAGAACCAAATAAAACCCAAATTTCAAGTGGCATCTGGTTATCATCTCCTAAAACACATATTCAACATGTTTTCCCATAATATATTCTTCATTAAGATTCAATTCTTCAGTTCTAAATTAAAGGCACTCTCTTAAATTGTCTCTTATTGACTCACTTTCCCCCTCCCTTATTCTCTGGTCTTCTTTAATAAAGTATCTTGCGTTCTTTGCACCAAAAAATGCTAATAAGTTTCATATATACCTCAGACAGATTTTACAGGGTACTGCCCAAAAATCTTTCTATGTTAATATTTCTCAGACTATGGTCAGGTTGCTAAGGAGATGTAGGGAAATGCCAAGCTCATAGCATCAGGGTCATGTGGGACTAGAGAATATTCCTCCTCCACTTCCTGGATCTTCCACCCTTTCTGACCTTCCCATCTTTAAAAATGTTCTGTGTTATCCAAATGAAAAGAGAGTTAAAGTGATCATCACAGAGCTCTGTTGGCAGCCCTGGGCAGATGCCAGCTGGCCTGTATCATATACTGTCAGGGGTAACAGGAGCCAAGAGGAAGTAGCAGAACAGTAATAACCTCAGCTCTATGTGCAGCACTATATCTTAGGATTGCTTGTATTTGTTGCCAAGTCTAGATTAACTCTAAAAGAAATATAATGTGTAATTAATAACAATGTATGGTATACCTGAAATTTGCTAAGAGATCTTAAGTAGTCTCATCACACCAGAAAAAAAGCTAACTATGTGAAGTAATAGATATTATAATTAGCTTGATAGTGGTAATAATTTTACAATGTGTATGTATGTTAGCACACACGTTGCACACCTTAATATATATTCAATTTTTATTTGTGAATTATACCTCAATAAAGCTAGATCATACAGTGTAAACTGAATATGTAATTTATATGTAATTCAAATTTTTCTTATAGACATACTAAAAAAGGTGAAATTAATTTGTATAACATAATTTTCATAGAATATTTTATTTAAATAAAATATATTTAAATATTACCATTTCAACATTAATCAACATTTAAAATGAATTAGATATTTTACATTCTTTTTTGTTCCATCTTCAAAACTCTATATGTATTTTGTTTGTAGTTACATACATCTCAACTCACATGCTAAATTTTTATCAGAACTACTTAATCTGTATTTACATTTTATAAAATTATCACTTGAAAAAATAAATTTACATGCCCAAATTTGTTCCAAACATGCTTAAAGGTTTTCCAACAACTGAATTATCAGTTTTTAATTTTAAATTAAAATTCATTAAATTTAAATTAAATATTCAGTTCCTTAGTTTCACCAGCCACATTTCAAAGACTGAATAACCCACGTGACAAGTGGATACCATATGGGACAGCACAATAAGTTAAAAAGATCTCTCAAAAGTTGGTTATTTTTAAATAAAGGGAATGGAATAAATCCTTTCAAGATGTGCCAATAAGTGTAGTGCTCTGAGGGTCACTAATTAATAGAAAAGACGGGTTAAAACAGTTGGAGTGTTATGACTTGTATGTCAAGTTGTTAGGTAAGCATAGATACTTACATTTTGCCTTTTCAGGTGTAGCCTCTGCAGTAGTCATGAGGGGCAGTTAGGATGATCTTCTTTTTTAAAGTGTGAGCTCCAAGTCCTTAAATACAGTTACATTAAGTAATTCGGTGATGATAAATATTTATTTTTAGCTATTTCTTTTGCTCACTTATAGATAAATAGGGTGAATGATTAAAAATTTTTGTATGTCATTTCTGTGCTCTATAACCTTCAATGCCTTCCCCTCCAAAACACAGTAACAATAGCTAGCATTGGGTAGGGCTCTGTAGTTTATCGAGTGCTCATATACACATTGCCTTACTGGAGCTAAGCAACCTGATAGGAACTATTATTATGAATATTTGGCAGATGTGGATATTGGAGCTTAGAGAAGTAAAATAACTTGTCAAGGTAAGAAGCTATGTAGTGGCATGTGCAAAACTCAAATCCAGATGTTTGGGCTCAAGACCCTGTGCAGGTCTCTCTGATTTCCTACTACTTTCTACTACTTGCTTTCTTACTACTTTCAACTAATATCCAGTTAATACCTGGCACATACCTTATACACTCCTGCCCTCAGCTTAGGTTTATGCCAGCCTTCCACTCAGAATGCCTTGACTTCTCATCTATATTTATTTATATCCTACCTGCCCTCAAAGCCTAGGTTCAAATCCTACCTCTTCCATGACGACCCAGCCTCTGTTCCTGTGATCTGTTCCTCTCTTAAATACAGTAGTTATGTTGTCCATGCCTCTCCCTATAAATTTATCAGATGCTGTGTACAGGGCTAAAAACACAGAGTGATCGACATATACTATATCTATAGTCCCAATTTTGTCCTATATATTCCCAGTTAGACTCCAAATGCCTTGAAAACAAAACTATACTTTATAAAAGTAGTTCTCAATGCTGGAGATGACTATCAGAATCACCTAAGGAGTTTTTAATCATATGCCTAGAGTGGGACACAGGCATCTGCATTTTTTAAAGTTTCCCAGAATATTTAAATGTTCTGTTAGAGGAATGAAATCTGCCTTGTGCCTGATCCTTCATGGTTCCCAGCTCAGTGCATTGCATTCTGGAGGTGCTCAATAACGGACTGATTAATGGGTTCATTAGCTGAGCCCTTGTACATCTGACATTATCATTACTTCGAAAGCATTATCCAAAATGTATCAAATGCTACCTCTATAGCCAAGGAGTCAGTTACACCAGTGCATACTACTATATGCTCAAATGGCTTTACAATTAGAAATGGGAATATTAAATGCTTTAGCAGAGTCCCGTGGAGGCCCTTGTTCTAAGATTCTATGTACAATTGTTCAGTTGGCAGACTCCACTAACAAACTATGAGTTCAGAATTCAAAACCTATTAAATAATTTGGTAATTATTTCAGTAAATCTGCAAGCCAGCTTTGCCCTATGAAAGTCAGGACCCTGTAGCCTCACGCTCTTAGATAAAAGGCTACAACAGTTTTCTTCAGCTTCTACCCAGAGAGGGGAAAATACTATTGCAGTTACAGTTTTAAAATAGCAAATCTGGAACATCCAAAAATCATTAAATCTCAAATTGTCAGCATCATCTCATGGGCTAGAGCACAGAACATGTTACCTTGTCTGCCTAGTTCTGCAAATGAATTGGGATAAATTAAAATACTGCATCTCCCTCAGCAATTAACAATCAGAACTCATCTTCTGGTCTGGTTTAATTACTGTCTTCTTTATTTTTAAGTATAAAAAGGAAATAAAAGTGTTTTGTGCTCCATCATTTTCTTGTTTTAATCTCCACAGAAATGGACTCTTCTCTGGGTCTGTTGGCTCCTCCACCTTAATTCAGTGTGCCAGGAGTGTCAGCCTGCATTAAATTGGCTGGCAAGCAAGATATCCCACTGTCCTTTTAATGCAGAAAACTAGCCAAACATCCTAAGGGGTGCTGGCATGGTAATGTCCCTGCAAACTTGAGGTGATGAGGAAGGACTCTGAGACAGGAGTTGGGAGTGTAGAAAGGCCATGAAGGATGGAATTGCTTAGAGATGGGCACAATGACGCAAAATATCAGCAAATGGGGCCCCTCTCCACTTTAAGTCTCCAGCAGACAGTTATGAGACGCTAAGTCCTTCCTAATGCATCCATCAATTAATAAAAGCCTGTTTAGTGCCTGAGTTGTGCAAGGGACTTGCCATTTATTTCAGGAAAAAAAGCCAAAAACATAAATCAAATTGTAAATAAAGATGCAAACAACATAGAAAAATGTATGCCAGATGTCATAAGGAAATACGTGAGCTTTGTGAAATAAGTGATATAAATCAGTGAGTACTATGAGTTCAAATGAAGACAACATCACCGAGGCCTGAGGTGACATAAAAGAGGGTTCAAGAAGAACTGAGCTATTTACACCTGGAAGGGTGAGCACAGGGTTAATCAGAACCGAATGCTAGCCAGTACACCCCTGTGGTACTGACTACCAGTCCTGAGTGGATCAGAATGGCTAACTTAAGAGCAGAGAAGGCAGGGAGGTGAGAGAAAAAACACAAGCAAAGGCATGGAGGTGACAATACATGTAGTCTGGGGGACATCAAGTTGTGTGTCTATTTGATTGTAGCAGAGGGCTACATTTTATGCTGCTGAAATGGTAAAAGAACTGTTGAAAGTTTTTGAACAGAGCGTTGACATAACCAATGTTCTAGAATGTAACTTCCATAAAGGCAGATTCTGTTTTCCTCTCTGGAATCGTCCATGCCTTGAACAAGGCTTGGCATTTAGAAGGATCTCAAAAAGCATTTGCTATTTGTATAATCAGTAATTATGGCAATAGCATACTGGACAGGGATGGCCTACCTTCTCACATTTCCTTCAGCATATCTGTGAAAAAGTTCTTTCACCCTTTCTTTTACAGTAGATGCAACTTAAGGCTCTCTGAAACTGGGCTGCAGGAATGCTAAGGATTTCTAATTCCATTTCTACATGGATGAAAGACAAACAGAAGTAGAAACTATTTCCCTACCTTATCTTCTTAGCTTGACATTCCTAAAGTAGATGACTGATAAGACTTTAAGCCTGAGTGCAGTGGCTCAGTACGATAATCCCAGCACTTTGGGAAGCTGAGGAAGAAGGATTGCTTGAGCCTAGGTGTTCAACACAAGTCTGGACAACATGGTAAAACTCCTTCTCAACAAAGAATACAAAAATTAGCCAGGTGTGGTGCATTCACGTAGTCCCAGCTACTCTACTGGAGGCTGAGGTGGGAGGATCAGTTGAGCCTGGGAGATCAAGGCTGCAGTGAGCCCTGATCATGCCATGGGAGGATCAGTTGAGCCTGGGAGGTCAAGACTACAGGGAGCCATGATCATGCCACTGCATTCCAGCCAGAGCAACAGACAGAGACTCTGTCTCAAAGAAAAGAAAAAGAAAAAGAAAAAGACAAGACAAGACTTTATCATGGCCCTTATAATTCAGTATTCTTTGGCAAAAAAAAAAAAAAAAAATGCCTTATGATAATTAGCAGGATGCAGGGAAACAAGCCATGCTCCAGGGGTCTGGAAAGGCAGTTTCAGCAGTTGATGTTATAGCAAATGGAAGTCCTCATTTACTACCCCAAACTTTCTCCCCACTGTCCCTCTACCTCAATCCTCCCAACCCTGAATCCTACTTTCACCCTTCCCCATTTCTCTATCTTAGAAATTGTACCTATATCCACTTAGTTGCTCAAACCATAAATCTTTTATTTCTCCTATATTTTTGTCTACCACATCCAGTTCATCAAGTCTTCTAGGTTTTTAACTAAAAAATACATCTGCTTCTCCCCATCTTCATCTCCCAGCCACAATCATTTGATTCTGGAACTGCTGAAATAGCTTCTTAACTTCTCTCTCAATTTCCACTCTTTCTCTGCCAATTTGTTCTCCACACAGCAGAACTCATCTTCTTAATTGTGTATCAGATTATATTATTTCCCTTCCATGGTTTCTGAACTTCATTTAAAATAAAACCTAACCTCTTGCCCTGAGCTCTTCTCTCTTATGAAATTGAGTATATATGAGTGACAAGCATAGGACTGGTATTCCACAACTCCACACAGAACTGAGCCAGGAGGCTTGGTTTGACTTCTCTTGGACTTAGTTCTCTCATTTACAAGGTAAAATTTTAGGACAAGAAGATCTCCAAGACCCCATCAGTTTCTAAAACTCTATTATTCCATTCCTTTTGTGTACTATGCTAAAAAATAGTTGGCTCCAAATCCAAGAAATCAACTGCATGGGCAAGAGTTCGTGCTTCCCTCCTGTCCTTCTCTACTTTACTCTGTGCTCTGTAACTCCGGAGCAGAACACCAATAAAAGCAGTCTAGACAGGCCATTTCTGGTCATGTCCCTAGTTGCAGGCCTTATCATGTGTCTCTCAAGCCTAGGCCACTAGGACCTCCCTCCCAGCTTTTGTCATAGCCACCCTTCTCTGATAAGTATAAGCCCCCTTCCACTTTTCCTCTACTATGTCAACAAGGACCTTTAGGTTATTTTCTGGATTTTCTTTCTGACTTCTGTCAAGTCTCCTGGTGTCTCTGACCAAATCATCAGATCTACTAGCACCAAACAATAGGAATAAGAAAAGACAAAGGAGAGCAGGTAAAGAAAACCAAACAGAACAAGTCCCAGTGAGGGTCAATATAACAGGGTCAATACTAGGCATCTAAAATGTGCAAAGGTATACAGTCATTGCTCTGTATATGAAGGATTGATTCCAAGACCCCTGTAGATGTCAAAATCTGCAGATGCTCAAGTCCCTTATGTAAAATGCCATAGTATTTGCATGTAACCTATGCATACCCTCCCATACAGTTTAAATCATCTCTAGATTATTTATAATGCCTAATACAATGTAAATGCTATGCAAATAGTTCTAACACCATGTTGTTTAGGAAATAATGACAATTAAAAAATCTGCACATTCAGTACAGACACAATTGTCCATTTTTAAAAAATATTTTCAATCCATGTTTAGTTGAATCTATGTATGTGGAATCCATGGATACAGAGGTCCAACTACAGTAGATGAATAAGGAGAAGAAGAAATAAGGAGAATAAGAAACTTATAATTGCATAATTAAATTATAATCCAAACTTGTGAGAGGGCCATAAAATGAGTTGGAAAGAAGATACTCTATGAATTTATGATTAATATCAGGCTAGCTAGGAACCCAGGGACCACATGAAGCAGTGGGAAGCCCATGAAATTATACTCCTTTCCTGATGCAGAAACCTTCCTCTAAATCTCTAATTAACTCAGGTTAATATATTACCCAGAACCAGGAAGTGAGATGGAAAGAAAATAAATGAATCATTAGGATATCACTTTAGCCTACACAAAGCTCAGAGTCTAGGAGCACTGTGATGAGAGCAAACTTGGATTTCAATACTGATTCTGCCATTGCCAAAGTCACCTGAAGCAAACCAATTAATCTCTCTGAGTCCTACCTCCTTGTCTAGAAGCAAAATATTTAAAATAGACCCATAATATTAAAAACAGCAGCTTCAACTTATGTTTAAAGGAACTCTTAAGTCTCAGAAGTCAATGAGAATAACTGGTGGAAAGCCTGGCTGCTCTGACTGAAGAGAATCTCATGGGCTCTCCCTGAACTGTCTGTCACTCCCGACTACCTTCCACCCATCTTGAACCCCAGCATTCCAGGTTCAGAGGCTATCCATCAATGACTTCAAAGGTACCTTCTGGATATAAGTTTTCACTATTTCATAAAATAGATGTTATGTTCTGTCCTTTTATGGGTATGCATGGACACTTACATTAATTAAGAGATCTCAAATATTCCCAGCTTTACATGAAATATTTAAATCTTTAAATCACAAAAAAGCAGTTATTAATACATTTCAGTTCTCAACTCATTAAAAAGGAGATGTTAATCTGAGAACACTCTCCCATTACACTTTAAAATTCTTACTCTTTTTGACTAAAATGCACTCTTTTTTTTTTCACCTTTTGCCTCTATTAATGGGTAAAACCAACGATTCTGAGCCATATTCAACAAGCTATGGAGTTTTTCTGTGATTGTATTTTAGGATTTTGACACAGTTATGTATAAAATAGGATTTGGCAATACATGAACATGTACATTGAAGGTCACTGAAGATCAAATCTTACCAACAGATGATGGGCTGGGGTTGGTGAGACAAGGCTATCATTCATAGTGGTTAAGTGGAGTAACTTGGGGGTAAAAAGGAAATGATCAATGTTAGATGGAGCCATACTTGACTAGAGATCAACTACTAGAATAAATTGAAATACTGAATTTTACTCTATGTATTATCCACAATTCTAAGCACAAATATACCTTACAATATAAAGAACTTTTACAAATCAATGAAAAAGACAGGCAGTTGAATATAAAAAAAGGCAACCAAATGGGAAAGAAGCATGTGAACAGATATTTATTCAAAACTCATTCATCAACCAGGAAACACAAATAAAACCACGACCATCACACACACCCAAAATAATGGCTTCTTTAAAAATATCAAATGTTGAGAAAGATATAGAACTACTGAAATATTCACACTGCCTGTTGCAGTGTTAATTGGTAATCTTCAGGAAACTATTTAGTATTATCTTTAAAAATTGAATCCATAACTATGACCCAAACCTCAGACTCCCAACAGAAAGGCTTATGATGTGTAGCAAAAGGCACATATAAGAATGATCATAGCAGTGCTATTTGTAACAGCTAAAAACTAGAAGCAACCCAAATGTCCACTAACAGTAGAATAGATAATTTGCATTTTATTTATACAATGGAATATTTCACATCAGTGAAAATAAACTGCTATATTCAATGATATAGTATATTCTCACATATATTACTTGGAAAGAAGCCCGCATAAAGAGGATATAATCTATGTTTTTAACAATATAAAGTTTGAAAACAGGCAAAACTTACTAATGACAATAGGAAACAGGATGATGGTGACCTGTGAGGAAAGAATGCAGGGTCTGAGGTGAGGGGAACAAGGAGGGCCTCTGGAATACCCTCCAGAGGGTGGGCATTTCTTTATCAGAGGGTGGTTATAGAGATGTGTTCACTTCGTCAATATTCATTGAGCTACACACAGGAATTGTACCCTTTTCTGATTATATGTTATAAATCAATTACAATTTACTTAACAATAATTATATACACTTTATTAATGTTTCAATATAACCTATTAGAACCCTGAAAATACCACCCTAGTCATTACAGGTAGTTCCATTTCTCTTCTTACACTCACTCAAAAGAAATATGAAGCATAGAGCTTTGGTACAAGCTACCAAGATCTGTGCTGGATTGTAAGCCCCACTAGGGCAGAAACTAGTTGTTTAAGTTTCTTTTGTCTCCCATAAGACTGAGCACATGACTACCCAAGTAATAAGACTCTATAAAAACTGTCGATTTGAATTCCTGCAAAGAAGTCCTAAAGCATTAGCATTACAATCTTCTTAATTTTCTCAGAGTTCCTAATATTTATTTGGAAATCCCGCTACTACTGAAATGTATGTAAAACCTGTCATGAATTTTTGTACTGTGAATAGTGGGCTTTGTTTATTTAATTATTTCCCTCTTGTTATCTTGATAAGATTTTGATAGGAAGACAATAATTATCCAATGAGGGGCTAAGTACTTTGATTCAAAGCGAGTGGTAAAGAAACAAACACACACACCAAAAACTGGTTTCAGAAAAGTTCACATTATTCCCCATTTTTCCTACCTGAAATTCCCATTCAGTCATTGAATACAACCCTCATATGCAAGAGAAAGGCAGAGGTGGGGTTAATAGACTGAGGCTTTTCTTGAACAAAATTTTAAAATATTAGAAGCTATGTCTTATTGTAAATTTTATTTCCGGGGAATTTCAGTTAGAAATGTATCTGTTAGGGCACACATGTCCAAGAACAAAAAAGGTAATAAAAGCCTTCTTCCCTTAGCACTCTACTATATCAGAAATGATTTCAAAATATTTTATGAAGAGTCCCATATCAATACATGCAGTTACGCCTTCACTGATAATTGTGGCATGTTATGACTCTGTTTTTCTTGTGATTTTCACAGATTAAAACAGTGCTGTTATAAAAGTACATTCTCCCAGTTATTAATCTCACATGCCTTAAATAGAAGCCATTAACATTTTATAAATAACAATAAAGAGAGAAAATTTATAAAGCATTCCCCGCTGAGATGTTTGGGACATTATGTTAACAGTTAAAGACAACAATGAAAACACCATAAAGTTAATTACAACAAATGAAATACAATAAATTAAAGGCCAAAACTGTTCAACTGTTTCAATAGAATTAGGCTGCACTCAGAAATAGTGATGTTAAAGAGCAAAATCTAGAAATTTGAACAAATCGTGAAATATTGCAAAATTCTGGCTTATATTTTCTGTTTTCTTTTTTATCTCTACAACCTTATAAAAACTAGCTAATATTTACAAAGTCTGAAATGGTTTTGGAGCGTTTATATGTAAGGGACAGTTTCAAGGAAAACAACTTTAAAATTGAAAACAGTCTTGGGAGTTGTCTTGTTTAGCCTCTCATTTTACAGGGGAGGGAAGAGCAACATAGGGATATAAGCAATTTCAGCTTAACACTGGATTTGTGAATGAACTGGAACCAGAATATGGGTTTCCTGATTCCTAATGAAGCAAGAATCTCCCTGATGAAATTCTAGGATTTTTCCCTCTGTGAATTTACCCTCCGTGAATTCTTTCTTTACCTTCTGCTCTCTGACTCAACTCTCTTATTCTATGTTGTTCTAACAGAGAGAGTATGACGTCATGCTGAAGAGCACGGACTTGCTCAGATGGGACTGAGTTCAAGCCCAGGCTTCATCACTTCCTAATCAACAGCCTTAGGCCTTGAGTAATCAATTCATTCCAGTCTGCCTGAGATTTTCCCAGCTTTAAAACTGAAGGTCCCAAATCCTGGGAGCTGCACAGTCCCAGAAATTAGGATGGCAATTTTCTTAACCCTCATAGACTAAGCTCTTTCATCTGTAATAATCATTATATAATCTTCATATCTCACAGGGCTACTGCGAGACCAAATGAATGAATGTCTAAAAACATTTAGTACAGGTCTATACCTGGTCCATTCAGTAAGTACTTGTTTCCATATTTGTTAGTTCTTATTGGATCTTATACTATATTGGAGACGTAAATTTGAGAGAAATTAAACCAGAAATTATATGTAAAACCAAGAGAGAGGGTGAGTTCTCTGAGAAACAGGGCAAGCAGCAGACTCAGAGAGGGTGGGAATAGCATAGAAAGAACAGAGAACATAAAGGATGGCGAGTGCCTCAAGGCCATATTCGTCAACATCATCAAAGAAGAAAAGAAGGAAATTCTAGGGAAATGAAATGCGTGGAAGGACTTAGTAATAAACTCTACTCTTGAGTCTATATATACGTGTGGATTCTGTAAAGAATTAAAACAAAAGTAAGAAAGAGAAAGGATAAGAGATCAATAGGTATGATATTTTGCGTAATACATGGGTGACTTTAGAAACATGAAGAGTCCCCAAGAAAGCAAATATTGTCCACAATTAACACATCATGGATGCATACATTATCGTGTCTAGCATTCACATCTTTCTAGGAAAAAAAAAAAAAAAATCCCTGGGAGGAATAACACATTGAGTAACTATTATCAAAGCACCTATCTTTTTCTCATGGATATCTGGCTGAAAGGCCAGGCACAGGTGACTCACGCCTGTAATCCCACCACTTTAGGAGGCCGAGGAAGGTGGATCACCCGATGTCAGGAGTTTGAGACCAGCCTGGCCAACATGGTGAAACCCCATCTCTACTAAAAATACAAAAATTAGCCAGGCATGGTGGCACGCACCTGTAATCCCAGCTACTCAGGGGGCTGAGGTAGGAGAATTCCTTGAACCTGGGAGGCAGAGGTTGCAGTGAGCCGAGATCATGCCACTGCACCCCAGCCTGGGTAACAGAACAAGACTGTCTAAAAAAAAAAAGACTGAAAGTTTTTCCCTAAGGAATGAGACAAGCATAAATAGGGTAGGGACATACATTTAGTCATCTTCAAGGGCTAGAAATAGAAAATAAATACAGAGGGGTGATGGGACTGAAGCTGTGGATGCTGTCCCCAGGTCCCAGAAGCAGGTAGAGGCAACCTGGAGTTCAGCTCCAGTGTAGTAACAAGAACTCAGAATAATTCTCACATGACGTAGGGGATCACAGCCAGGCTCTGCTAAAAATGACTAGCTGAAAAGAGGTAGAAATGCAACTTCCCACGGGTGCTTGATACAAGGGGTTATCACAAGCTCCATGTTTGGAGAGGGAGAGGAGACAGACATGTCTCATCACCACGCCCGAGCCACACCACCACTGGCTCAGAAACAGGTTTGAAATATCACTATCAAAGGGGCAGGAGCCCCAAGGAACCAATGTAAGATCTGGTTCTGGACTGGGAACCCAGTGGCAACTACAAAACTGTGAATCAGAAAGTGGTGAGCATTAGAAGTAAATAAAACATAAAAAATAATAAAACTTACTACTCTACATAAGCCTGAAAATTATTATGAAATAATTTAAAAATTATTAAACATATGTCCAAAACTAACACTAGGAAAGACAGCTAATAAGATCAATAAGATCAACAATTGGAATAGTAATTCACTCCATAGGAAATGAAAACAAAAATATGAAAAAGAATTTTAAATAAGTAGGTTAAGACTCTACCAAGAGACAGAGGAGGAAATAATGCCTCTAAAAAAGAATATAAAAATATGAAACAAAATAGCCGGAAACAAAATAGAGATATGAAATAGAACAAATTGGAATCCTTTAAATAAAAATATATTCTTTCAAAAATTATATAAGCTTGATATATGGAATAAAATCTGGATTGGACACAGTATAAGAGAACCAGTGAGCTAGAAGATAACACTAAGGAGTTTCCCAAAAGTTGATGAAACGAGATAGAGAAGGAAAGATGAAATAACAATGAAAAGATATAAAGGAAAAATTGAAAGATTCCAACATGTGTATAAAGGAAGTTCTGGAGGGGGGGTGAGAAATGGAGGAAAAGCAATATTTGAAGTACCATATTGAAAAATGACATGAATGAGATTAAAAGTACATTCAGATGCCAAGAAAGAATAACAATAAATCCACACCCAGACACTTCCTAGTAGTATCAGAAATGAAGAAAAAAAGAGTCATCTAAGCTGATTATCTCCAATTTCTCTCTTCCCATTCTCTTTTGAACTGGCTCTCACCAGGCTTTTGCCCTTGCTACTTTATCTAAACTGCTTCTAGTGAACTCTGTGATGCACTACTCAGAGGCCCCTAAAGAACTTATTACCCAGCTGCGAGCAATGCTACCAGACTACAGTCCATAGCTTCGCCCTTCAGAATTGCCCTGGCTGAGGAGTCACATAGTTACCTTACAGGGCAGTCCAGTATCAGTGACTAGTCAAATAGGGTTTATGCAGACTCAGATAACTTGTCCCAACTCAGGACAACTCTGAAGGGTCAACTCAACGTCAAAGCCCCCCAACCCCCACACCGCCGAGAGTCTTCACTACACTGCATCGCAACTCAATTTCTCCCTCTGACAATTCCTGCTTTCTTCCCTTTAGAAATCCAGAGATGGCTATTTCAAGAGTACTAATTAACAAACATCTCTCTCATCTCCATGTCAGAGTGTCTTTCTGGGGAATGCAACCTGCCATTCATGGATCAAGGTCGCCAATAACCTTCATGCTGTTAAATCTAATTTGTCAATCTTAGTCCTCATCTTAGCTGACCTGTTAACAGCATTTTACATATTTTATCACTGTGTCCTTCTTGAAATATTTTCTTCATGTAGCTTCCAGGGATTTCCAGTGTCCTAGATTTTCTGTTACCTTCTCTTACTTCCTTTTCAGTCTCTTATGCTAGTTCCTTCTCATCTCATTGACCTCAACATATTAGAATGTCCCAAGGCTTAGGCCTTGAATCTCTTTTCTTTTCCACCAATACATTTATTTTGTGATTTAGTCCCGGTTCATGGCTTTCAATACCATCTCTATGTTGATAACTGGCAAACAGATATTTTTATTCTGGGCCTCTCCCCTTGGCTATCTCACATCTTCATTTGGATGTCACCAAGTCATCTCAAATTTTACACATCAAAACAGTTTCTGATCCTATTCTGATGATTTCCCCCTTAGCAAATGACATCTCCACTCTTCCAGTTACTGAGGCCAGACAATCATCCTTGGCTATTCTCTGTTTTGTACATCCCACATCCTATTCATTAGCTAATCCCATCAGCTCTACCTTCAAACTATATTCAGAAGCTGATAGCTTCACAACACCTTTACTATTAACACTCTAGCTGAAACCACTGTTCTCTCTTACCTGAATTATTAGAATAGCCTCCTAAGTGGCCTAGTTCTACTTCCTGCCCCTATCCATGACCTACACCCAACCCAGCAACCAGAATTATTCAAATAAAACACAAGTCAGACAATATCCTCCATTCAAAAGCTACTGATGCCTTCCAGCAACAATGGGGTAAATACAGAAGTCACCATGTCCCCATGAACCCCTACGTTATCTGTGGCTAGCTGACCTCATTTTCCCTCCAGCCCCTCACTCCCTCTCCTGGTGTCACACAGCTTTCTTTCCCAGCTGCTCTGGTCAGACTAGGCTTGCCCCCACCTGAAGATATTTGCATTTGCTACTTTATTTGCCTGAAATGTTCTTTTGTCAGATTCACAAGGTACCAACACTTCACTTCTCCCAGGTGTGTACTTAAATACACCATCTCCATGAGGCCTTCACCAGCCACCCATTCATGATCGCAACCCTCCCTAAATCCTTCCTAATTTATTTTCCTCCTTTACATTAACAGTATTTAACATATAATATACATACTCATTTATTATCTGTCTCTATATGACAGAGATTGTTAGTTGATTCCCAAATGTATTTTCTCTTCCTCCTGGACCCATAGCTGGACTACTTTTTCCAGGTGCCCTTGAAGTTAAAGTGTGGCAAGTGACTTACTTCTGGCCACAAGAAAAAATGCGGTCAAAGTAAGTGCTCCTTGCAAGCCTGGTGCCTAAATACCCTCCATGCAATCCTCTATGCTCTTTTCCCTCCCTGTCTGCTGGAAAGGAGGTAACCCTAGGACACCATTGGTACCAAACTCCAAATGTAAAAGATGGCAGAGTCACATAGCAGAATTAAGAAGACTATGTCTTTTAATAATTGTTTGGAGGAGAACTGTCTAACTGAGACAGTTTGATGAATAAAAAAATCTCAAATAACCAAGCTACTGATAATTAGGAGTTTAATTTATTATAGCATCTAGCTTTATCTTAGCTTATATATTCACTCCCTAGACTGCAAGGTTAATGAATGCTGGGATTTTTTACTGCTTTGTTCACTGATGTATCCCCTGTGCCTACAACACTAACTGGAAATCAATAAATATTTGAAGAATAATGAATAAAAAATTTCTCACATAGAAAGATAGGCTATCTAGAAAAGGATGGCAACTTTGATAAAAAGAACTCTTGACAGCAGTGATAATTAATAGAAGACAATGTTTTAAAACATCTGGGTGAAAATACAAATAAATATAAAATTCTTAATCAATCTAAACTGTCATGCAAAATTGAGAACCAAATAAAGACTTTCCAAAATACTAAGTCTAAGAAATCATACAACATACCCAAACACATAGATCCTCAAAAGTACTGCTAAAAAATAAGCTTCACAGGAAGAAAAAAAAATGAACTCAAAAGAATGAATGGAACACAAGAAAAAAAATAGTAAGCCCAGAAATTGATGTTTATAACTATGCTAATAAATATGTTTATCTTCATAAATTTAAATAGCTATTACCCACAAAAACTTAAAAGAGCAATCAGTGTGGATTTTTTCATGTAGAACTAAAATTTTAAGTTCAACAACCAAGAAGGGGGAAAGAAGGCACAGAAAGGAGGAGTTAGTGAATTAATGGTTCCAGGTCCTTAGCTTGTTTAAGAAGAGGATAAATAGACCGAACAACGTTTAAAGAAAAAGTTAGAGACAAATATTTCCATAGAAATGTTAAAGGTAACATTTAATAGAATAGAATTATAATGTATAACTCCCAAACTACCAGAGAACTCACATAGTAATTTTTGAAAATGCTGTCAAGCTAAATAAGGCCAAAGATGAGAAAAAGAAAAGAAAAGGAAAAAGGAAGATAAGCAAAAGCCTAAATTAAGATGTCAACAAAAATATAAATTAATAAGTACAATAAGATAAACAGATGCTATTCATCTATCAATAGAGATTATCAAATAAGATAATACAAATACAATTCAGCTCAATTTGGCTATAAAAGACATATTTAAAACCAAAGAACATAGAAAGGTTGAAAATTCCTGAGAAAATAAATACCAAGAAATAATAACAAAAAATTTTGTAGCAATAATGTTATCAGATAAAATAGACATTAGTTGAAAAATTATCTATAGGGATAAATAGGTATACCAAATTATGATTAAGGGAACAACAGTTCAAGAAGATAGGGAAAACATGAATTCATATGTACCTAACAAAATAGTTCCAAACTTTATAGCACACACAAATTAGAAAGAATTTAGATCTAGTATTAGATATATTCCTGATATTATGTGTGTGTGTGTGTGTGTGTATTTCTGCAGAGAAAATACTCATTCTTCTTAAACACATGTGGGGCATTTACAAAAAGTGTTCACATTGTAAGTCACATGAAATGTCTCAATAAATGTTAAATGTTTGAATAATACAATTGTTAAAAATGAACAACAATGATAGCTTATTAAAACATACTCCTGAATAACTCATTGATTAAACCATAGATCAACAGCCAACACAACAAGACAAAGTTTGAAGACTGGCACTACCTTATTTCAAGTCTTAATATAAAGCTACAGTAATCAGGACAATGTGTTATTAGTAAAAGAATAAAAAAGTAGATAAATGGAACAGACTGGATAGCCCAGAAATACATCTACATATAGTCAGCTGATCTGTGACAAAGGAGCTTTTGTAGCAAAAATGTTATCAGACAAAATAGCCATTAGATGAAAAATTATTAATAGGGGTAAATAGGGATCGATGGACAAAAGACAGTCATTTCAACAAATGGTATGGAACAACTGGACATCCAGATACAAAAAACAAAGAATCTAAACACAAACCTTAAACCCTTCTCAAAAACTAACTCAAAATGGATCACAAACCTAAATGTAAAATGCAAAACTATAAAACCCCTAGACAATAACAGGAGAAAAATCTAGATAACTTGGTTTGGTGATGACTTATTAAAATATGACACCAAAGTTATTACATGAAAAAATAATTGACTTAAGCTATATTTTAGTAAAAAAAAAAAAAACTTCTGCTCTGTGAAAGACACTGTCTTGAGAATGAGAAGACAAGTCACGGACTGGGAGAAAATACTTGCAAAATATATATCTGATAGAGAACTGTTATTTAAAATATACAAAGAATTCTCAAAACTCAACAATAAGAAAACAATCTGATTTTTAAATGGGCCAAATATTTTAACAGACACTTCACCAAAGAATATAAATGAAAAGATGCTTCGCATTATACCTCACCAGGGAAATGCAAATTAAAACAATGAGATACCACCACACACTTACTAGAATGGCCAAAATCTAGAACACTGACCACATCAAATGCTGACAGGATGTAGAGCAACAGGAACTCACTCATTGCTAGTGGGAATGCGAAATGATACAGCCACTCTGGAGGGCAATTTGTCAGTTTCTTACAAAACTAAACATGTTTGACCATGTATTTCAGCTATAGCACTCCTTAGTATTTACTCAAAGAGTTTAAAACATGTCCACATAAAAGCCTGCATATGAATGTTCATAGTAACTTTATCATAATTGCTAAAACAGAAGCAACCACAATATCCTTCAGTAGAATGGATTATTATTCGGTGCTAAAAGTAAACGAGTTATCAAGCCATGAAAAGACATACTACTGGGTGAAAGAAACTTAAATGCATACTACTGGGTGAACGAAGCCAATCTGAAAAAACTACACACTGTATAGGTTCAACTATATGACATTCTGGAAAAAGCAAAACAATTGAAACAGCAAGCAGATCACTAGTTGCCAGGGGTAAAGGGAGAGGGAGAGATGAATTAATAAGAGCACAGAGGATTTTTAGGGCAGTGAAATACACCATGTAATGATGCATACATGTCATTATATATTTGTCCAAACCCATAGAATGTATAATACCAAGACTGAACTCTCATGTAAACTATGGGTGTTGGGCAATAATAATGTGTCAATATAGGGTCATCAACTGTAACAAATATATCACTCTGGTGGGTGATGTCAATAATAGGGGAGACTATAGTATAGCTTCATGAAATAAATAGATCACATTCACCTATCAATAGAGATTACCAAATAAAACAAATAAAATTCAGAACAAGTGAGTTTAGGTGATATATAGGAAATCTGTATGCTTTCCTCTTAATTTTACATAAAGCCAAAACTTCTCTTAAAAAATTAAATATTTTTTTAAAAAAAGAATAGATCACAAGGGAAATTATGAAATATTTAGAATTGGGAGTAAACAGAAACACAATAAACCATACCTATGAAAGGCAAAGTAATATCAAGAAATAAATTAATTGTCTTAAATATATTTATTAAAACAAAAATAAGTATTTAAACAAGCATTCAACTTTAACAGATACAAAGCAAAATATATATTAAATTCCAAAATAGAAGAAAGAAATTTGTAAGAGTAAAAATGAATAGAAAACAACTACAAAATATGGCACAACAGAGATTGTGAACAAAATCAAAATTAGTTCTTTGTAAATATTAACAAAATATACAAACCTCCAGATAGGAGGAAGGAAGGAAGGAAGGAAGGAAGGAAGGAAGGAAGGAAGGGAGCGAGGGATGAAGGGAGGGATGAAGGGAAGGAGGGCAACGAAGGAGGCAGAGAGGAAGAAATGAGTAATATTAGGAAAAATGGCAAGGCTGAAGATCATGGGGAGAGAAGTCTAGATTTTGTTAGGGTACTGGGTGGACAAAATAGGCCGTTAAAGAAGGACAGCAAGGAAGGCCCAAACATTCAAGAGCAGCACAAAGGCAATGGGTCTTACATTGAAGAAGAAATAACAGAGAATAAGGAAAAAAGACCACAAAGAAGAGCATGAAATATACCAACAAGAAAGTCAAGTGAAGAGTGGCATAAGTTAACCATATGCTAGCTCTTCAAGTATTTTCTTTCTAAGTAAAACGCTGGTGTTACATAAAATAAAAGCAATTTAGAATAAAATGACTTTATTAAGAACTATTTATACAAGATGAAAATAGTACAGCAGAAGGTTGAAAGTGAACTTAATTGTCCTTTTATACATCTGAATAGTCATTAACAGAAATCAAGGTAGTTATTAAGAAAGCACAGCTAATCTTCCGCCAGAGAAGGATCCCTAATCCAACTACTCACTAAGGGTCTGGTTTCAGATTTCTTGTGCTGGAAAATGCCTTTTAGTCCAGAAACAATGATTATTTTATTTGATTTTTATTAAAATGTACAAATAAAATCTACCAATGAACTCAGTGATATATTTATGTTTATATATATTCATTTACTTATATTTGACATTTTTCTGAGATACACCAGAACAGAGTAGATAAAATTACAAAGTCAGTCAAAAAATATTAAAACCAGATTTGGCCTAAATATTCTCCTCTTGGAGATATTTTTTCCCTACCCAGGACTCCCAAATTATGCCCAAAATCTTTTGTATTTTAACAAAGGAAATGTATCAAGGCATTGATCACTTGCTTTTAGAGAATATGTCAAAGAAAATATCAGGTATCAGAGGACAGAGAATTTTGTAAAACAAACTTTCCTGGTATTTCTAAAATCACAATATAAAGGGGGGACCACTGCTATTCTGCCAAGTCCTTGGGCTCAGAATACCTTTGATACATACGCCAGCCTGTGAAACTAAATAACAGTGCCAAATAAATGATAGACAATCTAGCTTTCCTTCACATACAACCTTATTACTAAATATTTAAAAAATCATAAAAATCCCCTTAATCATGGATCTATTGATGGATCTCTTTTGATCAAAGTCTCAGTGTTTATAAATAATCTAATAATAAATAACTCAAAGCCACATTTCCAGCTCAAAGTCCCCATGCCCTTACTAACGCTTAACACGCTTGGGCAAGGTGAACTCACTTCCTATTCCCAACACTCCTACCACCCTGTGCTTTCCTTCTTCCTTAGTTTTGCTCATGTTGCTTTCTCCAATATTGATTTTCTTTAGAGGAACATATTGAATGCCTCCTCCACAAAATTTTCTGCTTTTGCTCCTCCTCATCAGAAGTCTTTCTTCTCTCATAAGAATCCCACAGCACTTACACTATCTATCGTCTCTAATACTTGTCCTTTTAAATCTTGTAGTATGGTTATCTGTGTGCACATATTATTTCCCCCACTACATTTGCAAGAGTCTTAAGGATAATATTTCTATCTGAATTATCATAATATCCCTCATAGTTCCTAGGAATAGTCTCTAATACAAGTAGTCAAAACTATTTGCAAAACAATTGATACAGCAATAAATTGCAGTGATTTTGTTAGTAGTACAAAAACTAGTTCCTCAGAAATATATGTGCCAAAACTATGTTTAGCTACTGACTTCTTGTATGATATGACTAATTTGCTGGGACCTTAATTTCTCAAATATGTATGGCATTAATTAAGAGCAGTAAAAAGTTTTTAACTTATAAAATTTATGAAAAAAGTTACATGATATACAAAGTAAAAATTAAGGTCTTTAGAAATTAATGTAGATGTTACTGTAAGTATCCTCCAAAAAAAATCAACCAGCTAGCTTATCATGAAGAACTGAAGAACTGATCTCCATTGACAATCAGGCAAATATCTCTAGGTAAGGCAAATATCTCTAGGTAAGGGGGTACTTTAAGAATGTGTGAGACACAAGAGGTCATAATTTTTAAAACTTTAATAATTAAATGTGCAAGCTTCCCAAAATAATTTTCATGATTAAAGGGTAAAAGATCCAGGCATGCTCAGTGATGAAAAAGAAAAAAATAATGACTGAGGAGGCAGGATAATAGCTGTCACAGTTAGGGAGGACAGGACTCAAAAAATCATTAGGGTAGCCAAATAAGAAATGATAAAGTTAAGATACAGTAAAACAAGTTTAAGCAAAATATTAAGAAAAACTGCATGGTGAATCTTTAAAATTGTATCTAAAACCTTGAAAAATATGACAGGGGAAATTATTTATTGGTAGGGGAAATGGAGGGATATGCAAGTTTTAAAGTAATGAACAGAACAAGATCAGATTAGGAGAGCAGGCCCTTCCTAACAAAGACAGGTGCATTGAAGACAAAGGTTGCACTATTTCTATATTAAAAAGGTATTGTCAGCTCCTAGGCTCTGCTCACTTCTCCTCTCTATAAGACAATCAATGCCAGGAGGGAAATTACATTTAATTTCTTTGTTATTTAATAAATTTTGGGTGGAGTTCCACATGAGGGATTTGAAAAAATAATTCCCAGTTCAGATTAATTTATTAAAAGCCTATTCAATTGTAAGTCAGGGGATAAGGTTCTCCACAGACCTCTATAACATTTAACAAACAAATCCCTTAATACTGTATTTGAATCACCTTTCCTAATTACTCTTATAAGGATTTCTCAGAGATGTTAATCCCTTGCCACATAGCAATTTTTAGTAGCAGCTTTATAAAAGTGTTAAATTTATATACATATTTACATGAGGTGCACACATCCTCATGTATGTATTGTATGTATTACAACCAGTTCCATGCTCCTATAACTCCATACTCCATAGAAAGTTAAATTCAAAAGGTTATGAAGTGCATTCAATTAGTCACATTAAAATCTAATTAAATTTAATTTAATATTGGCCTTCATCCTAAAAATATTATGGCTTTGTATTTGTACAGAACTCATCATCATCATCATGGTCATCACCAGGAAGCAATAATATGGACAGCATATTATACCAACTGGTGTACAGTATAGCATAATTTATATGACATCAGTAAGAACAAACAAAAAAGCCTCGTCTGCATCCTAAACTATTAGTTGGAAAGATAGACAAGCAGATGCCAAATCCAGATATGGTGAAATAAACATCTGCCGTCATCACAGAATATTATTTTTTGCATGTTGAGTTGAGCATATACACAAAAATCCATGCAAAAGATGGGATTTTTAAGAGTTTTCTAGAGGAGAAAAAGAGGCTTAGAAAAGCACAATGAGTGGAGGAGCCCCTCCCCTAAACTACAACTTCAGAGGGAATCTCACAAAAGGCTGTAAATTAAGATAAACTGGTATGTGAAGCCCCCAGGGTATGACCGTTACTATGCTAAGCCCTTTAATACATTACGTTATTGAAAAGCTACATTTAATAATAATTGCTCTGCATTTAGTACAAATAATCTCAATTTCTTAGCTAGAGAATCTGGGGTTTGGGGAGAGCCAGTGACCTGTCAAGGCCAAAGAACTACAGGGGCAGAGCCAGGATTCAGTCCAGACTCCTCTGACTCCAAAACTCAAGCTCTTAACCTTTGAGCATGCTGCTTTTCACTATGAAATGAGTGAAGAGAAAGTCCTGCAAAAAGATGCAATACCTGGAGAACAGGGGACTTTTTTTTTTTTTTTTTTAATCTGCAGGAATCTCTGTAATGGGAACAGAAAACACTTGGTGATCTTGGTGTTAGAGCCGAGCAAAGTGCCCTATTTGCCAGAGAAAGGATGCATTAAAAAAAATAATAATAAATAAATAAATAAACAAATAATCCTCAAATTTACCTTGTGACCAAAAGTGCTGGAATCAAGTACTTGAATCACAGGGCAAATTTGGATTTCAATGAGGAAGCTCTTACACCCTGTTGGAGCACAACAAACAATCGCCACAAAAACTGGTGCTTGGATATGCTGAGAGATCTTAGAACCTGCCTCAGATTCAAGGTCCCTCTAACCTTGTCTTATTTCACCCCCAAGCACAGGGAGAGACTCCCTTTGGAATTTCCTTATCTGACCAAGAAAACTTCTTTCCAAAGAAAAACAATTGTCTTAAACCCTCTCCCTAGGGATCTCATCAAATAACCAGGAAAGACCAATCACTGTATAAAAGAAGAGAGTGACAGTCCTCACTAGCCTGGACAGACTTTTCATCTATTCTTCTGAGAGCGCCCTAAGAGATTTCCTGAGGGATTTAGTCTGCATAATGAGACAACTCTTGTTGCTGTGCAGCTCCCCGCTCACCTTCTCATGTCTGCCTCCCATCTCCCAGGCCCATACATCTCTCTCTTGTGAAGAGAGTATTTAAGCATCACCGTCTGGCCCCTATTTAAGTTCATATTTTGTATGACTCCCCTGCATATATGTGCACATTAATAAATGTTGAATGCCTTTTCTCCTTTTAATTTGCCTTTTGTCAGTTGATTTTCAGCAAACTTTCAGAGGACAAAGGAAAAGTTTTCCCTGCCTTTCTACAACTCTCTAGTGCAGGAATAGGTACTAGGGATTTCATAGCTGGATAAAAGCTTGATATCCTACAAATCCTACATTTCCCTAACAAAAATGACAAGTCCCAAGCCATATATCTCTGGTCAGGTGTGGTATGGGTTATTGAACAAAAATGATTTACTAAGGTTTTACTACTTCAACCATAGCTCAAACTCAATAGCAGCATTGCTTTAACATTTGCTTCTGAATGTTACAGAAATCAGGAAAGAACAGTAAAGGGGTCTCAGAATGATATTTGGGTCTGCCACTAACTTAGAAAATGATAAAGAAGAGAAGAGTTGACAACTGCTAGGCATAGAAAAAAAAAGTTTCTTCTATCAAACCAATTCAAAATCACTTTAAACATAGAAAAAGTACCAATAAAAATTTCCTTATGAACTATCCTTGAAAAATTTAGAATGTGATACATTTAGCTACACTAATGCATCTTATGTACTGGCTAATGTTGGGATCAGGGAAACAAAAAGACAAGGTCAGAGTCTGTCTGGAACAGTCTTCACCTAGATGAGGTGACCTCAAGGAGAAATAAAGGTGGCATTATTATGAAGTATGAGACAAACATTGGCCAACATAAAAATATGTGTGAGAATATAAGAGATATATCAAAGATGAAGTAATTTCGAAGAGAAAAAAGATAAGAATCTCTGTGCTTATGAAATCATCTTTGCAAAAATTATGACACAGAGAAATCTAACATAACTGACTCCATTTTGCTTCCAATCTCACAAGCTAACTGTCCTGAGTGTAGGTCAAGCTAACAGAATTATAGTTTAACTTTAAAGCAAAGATGATAATAGTCCCTTCTCCAAACTAAGTCCCATCTGGTTGGGAACTGAAAACTGCCCTTGTAAAATTAACGAAAGACTACAGGGTTAGGATTATGGGAGGGGCCTGAATTCTGCTAAAATGTTAGTGTAGCTAAATGATAAGCAGTTATTGTATCCTAGCTTGCTTTTCTATAATTTCTTAGTTCTCAGGAGTCATGTAACCAGAGATCATAAGATTTGTGAATTCCCCAATTGCTCCTATAGATAATATTACTATCTTGGTCTTTGAGATATTTTTCAGACTTTTGCATTATAGCAATGGACTGACTCCACCCAGACCCATGACTCATACCAAGGAACTGATTCAACCAGTCCAGAGGCTCCTACCCAGAAACTGACTCAGCACCTAAGAAATCTTTTGACCAAGATCCATGATTTCATCCCCAACCAATTAGCAGCACCCATTTCCTAGCCCCCTGCCCGCCAAATTATCGTTAAAAATCCTAGCCTCTGAGTTTTCAGGGAGGTGAATTTGAGAAATATCTCCCATTCTTCAACTCAGCTGCCTTGCAATAAATAAACTCTTTCTGTACTGCAACACCACTGTCTCAGTGTATTGGCTTTTCTGTGCAGCAGGCAAGAAGAACCCATTGGGCTGTAACACTTATTGCTGTCAAATTATGCCCCATCTACAGACAAAATGGACTCCCTGTGGCTAACTGAGACACTCAAAGCAAAACAGTCACATACTCCATATATTTGGAAAATGTTGCAAAATTATTATGACTTCCCTTTCTGCACTCAAGCTAAACCAGTTCCTGTTATTGATGCCTATGGATTCCAAAATAGACTGCTGCTAAAAATTTCCCAATTGACCACTCAGAATTAACCAATAGAGACTTGTCGTTTTAGGCTTAAAAGTGGTCCAAGCAAGGCTCTGTTCCTGGCTCCCCAGATACCCCTCCCTTGCATTTCAGTTTTCGCCTTTATAATTTCTAACTCTCCAGTCCTTCCTCAGAGTGTACTTTTGTATTGTCCCAAAGGCTGGGTCTATCCAATCTAGAGATTACTTTCAGAAAATAAAGCTCCTTTTATTGTCCCCACAGGTCTAATGGTATTTTGTTAACATTTCTATTATTGTATTTCTATTACTTGCTAACAAATGACCCAACTGTTACTATTTTGCAATCATTACTCCATAACAGGAAGAATTAGTATGAATAATTAGTATAGAAATGATGGTTGATGAAAATAGAAAATGTGGTGGACTCCTATAGGTACAGGATTTAGCTCTCAGGCTTGTAAGTTAAAAAACTCATTGCATATAACTTTCTGATGTTTACATTCAGTGTTACTACTGCTACTTTTTTCACATTAATGGAAAGCAAACCTAATAGTAGTAATCATATTTTTTCCTTACTGAGAGCTAACTGAAATATCTTTACCTAATGATATCACTAACAAAAACAAATATTACGCTTTAAAATAATATGTTTAAAAGGATCATATTTTATAAAAAGTACAAATGAAATTGTGATGCACTTTCATAATCTTTTTTCTTTTCTAATTTTTCTAAAAAAATCTGCATTACTCGTATAATTTTTAAAAGAGAGAATAGAAAGAGGAAAAAGCTAATGAAACAATTTTCATTAACCAAAATTATCTATCACTAAAATGGCCATTTATTTATTTCTTAAAGTAACTATCATGAAGATCTTCTTCATGAAGACATGTGATGCTCAGATATTACAATAAAAGGGTATTAAGCTGGGTGCCATCTTGCCTCAGAAAACTTGATACACACAAGTTTTGTGTATCAAAGAGAATGTTTACTCTGTAACTGGTTTTTCAACAGTTCATGAAAGATTATTACCTGTATTTGTTTCAACATATGTCCACAATATGTAATTTTTATTTCACTATATTTAATTATATTTTAGTTTGGTTCATTCCTGCTGTCATATTCAGCTGCTGCAGTTTCAAAATTACACTAGATGAGAGATGGCTTTAAATAGCAAATCCCGTCCATGCATGGTGCTAGTATCAGTATTGGAGGATAATATTTCCTGAACTGGACCCTAGTTTCTAGGATGCATCTTGTTTGAAGGCCTATGGTCGTCCCTCACTGATGATGTTGGTGAGAAAACATTTCAGTATGGTAACTGCACCTTTTCATTGTATTAAATGGTTTGTTGAGCTGTGTTATTCTTTGCTGATCATCACTCTTATCATTAACATGACAAGTTAAAATGATATATGAATAACTGCAATCCCTATGCATAAATATTTCCTGAAAAATACGAAGAGAATATATACGACTGTAGGAGGAACTATAAACGGATTGTTTAAGTGACAACATAAAATGGACTTTTATAAATATAAATACACTGAGAATATCTGTTTTATGGTTTATAGTATTTACTATTTTTAACTTATATAGCTGGCCTAATTTTAGTTATATGGTCCTAGAAAAAATTCATGTGAAATGAATGTGACAATCAGTTCCATGTCTCAAGTAACTCACAGCCCTGATGTAACTAATTTTATCACCTAAGTTCCTAAAATGATAATTAAACTGGAGATGAGGTTCCATTCACAAATCTTGCATTTGGCTTTAAATTAAATATTTTATAAAAATGGGAGGGGATGGTTAGATTAAATTGTTAGTAATCATGCCTTCAGCAGAGACATAATTTCAAAATCCTTCTGAAATTTGGACATTGGATTAACTGTAATACCAGCCAGTAGTATAACTTTGCCCACATCACAATCTGCTGGTAATAAAACCACAGTTAGAATTCGAATTTTTTTTTTTTCCTGAGACAGAGTCTCACTCTGTTGCCCAGGGTGGAGTTCAGTGGCCGGATCTCCGCTCACTGCAAGCTCCGCCTCCCAGGTTTATGCCATTCTCCCGCCTCAGCCTCCCAAGTAGCTGGGACTACAGGCGCCAGCCACCATGCCCGGCTAGTTTTTTGTATTTTTTAATAGAGACGGGGTTTCACCGTGTTAGCCAGGATGGTCCTGACCTCGTGATTCGCCTGTCTCGGCCTCCCAAAGTGCTGGGATTACAGGCTTGAGCCACCGCGCCCGGCAGAATTTGAAATTTTTACTTCCCAGGTAAATCGCTTACAATAAACCATCCAATTTTCTATCATGTCATTGGATTATTGACAAGGACAATAAATTTCATAGATAACCAACAGTTAACATGAAAAAAAATTAAGTAGAGACATTACGCCAAATTTTATTACATCACTTTAAAAGTTTTTGGACAAGTGCATTTTAAAGTTACAATAAAATCTTATATGGACCAATTTTCTGAACAGCCTACGCACACCCCTTAGGAACTTGAACGTTTGCTGCCAAGAGTTCAGCATGCAGAATTCAGCCTGTGACGCTTTTCGTGTCATGGGATTATCCCACTATTTTCCCCACCCCTAATCAGGGTAAGGTTACTCAACAACAGGAGCACTTAAAGAGAAATCAAAGACCATTAGGGAAAATACTCTGAGACACAGCAACTGATCACATAATTATCAAAAGTTTAGGATATGTGAATCCTCTGTCATATTATTTGGCACTAAGAGTTCTGAACAAAAAAGCTGACAAACTTGTGATTTTTGGGCACTTTATCTAACTTGTTCACCAGGACAACTGAATTCTTTGTGGCATCTGAAACTAAATGTAAAAAATATATACTTATGGACATTTAAGCTATCTGAGGTAATACATTTAGATCAAGTACTTTAGAAGAAATATTAAAATCTCTGCAGATCATAGAGTGAAATATCCAAATAATATTTCATTATGTAGGATTCACTGTTTTTTGTATTTAACAATTCATAGATATAAAAAAGTATTATTATAAATATCACTATGGCATTAGAATTTCCTAAACTACAGATTCTATCTTATTAAATATTCATGCATGCCAGGTTTTTATATTTGGTCCTCTCATTCTGAAGAGTTTTATTAGGGAAACTCATCCATACCCATGAATTCAAGTCCCCCTGAACACGTAGTTCTGAGATCCAGAACCATATATTTAACTGCCTGCTGGACATATCCGCCCCCAAGGTAGACCATCAGGAACTGCTAGCTCAAATCGACCACAAAAAAACCAACAACCCTTTATATCCCCTTCTCCATATCTTCACAAATAAAACTACCTACCATTCTGACTCAGCATGTTAATGGGGTACACATAGGGGAGAGAAGATATAGTCCAAGTCCCGCAAAAGTACAAAATGATATCAAAGATCCACCCACATAAAACTTAGAGCCACAAAATATACAATGTTCTATAGCTAAAAAAAAAAAAAAAAAAAAAAAAAAAAGGTTAAGAGTAAAAGGATAGAAAAGGTAGACCATGCTACAGTAATCAAAAGAAAAAAATGGAGTAGCTATATTAACATTAAAATACATTTCAGAGCAAAGAATATTGCCAGGGATAAAAAAAAAAAACTTAATAATAATAAAGGGGTCAATTGTATAAAAGGACATAACAATCCTATTGTGCTTAGGTTTATGCACCTAATAACAGAGCTTGAAACTACACAAAGTAAATACCTAATAAAACTGCAAAGAGAAATACGCAAATCTACAATCATGGTTGGAAACTTGAATATTTGTCTATGATTGATAGAAAAATAGATAATTGGCAACAATGCAGGAGACTTAAATTATACTATCAAGTAACTTGACATAACTGGCATTTATAGAATAAAAAGAATAGCAAATTAAACCTCAAGTAAGCACAATAAATAAATAGCAGAGCAGAAATCAACAAAAAAGAAAAAAATAGAAAAAATTAATAAACTCATTCTTTAGAAAATCAATAAAGTTGATAAACTGCTAGCCAGACTCATGGAGAAAAACTGGGTGAAGACACAAATTATCAATTAAAAAAGGGGGCACCAGAAAGTGAAATAATAAGTGTATTTTATCAATAACTTTATATCAACAAAATTCAACAACTTAGGTGAAATTGTATTCTTAAAAGATACCAACTTCCAAAGTTCACTCAAGAAGAAACAGATAACTTGCTTATTTTTAAAATTGACTGTGTAGCTTTTTCACAAACAAAGCTCCTGGCCCAGATGGCTTCACTGGTGAACTCTACCAAAAGTTTAAGAAATTCTACACAGCTCTTCCAGAAAATTGGAAAGGACAAAAATGCTTTCCAACTTCTTCTGTGAGGCAAGTATTAAGGCAAAATCAGAGATACATTACAAGAAAAATAAAATAAAACCTATGGATGATATCCTTTGTGAACATGGATGAAAAATCAAATTAGTAAATAAAATTCAGTAATATGTAAGAAGAATAACACATCATAACAAAGTTCATCCCATAATGCAAATTATCTTAACAACAAAATATAATGAATGTAATTCACCATATTAACAAACTAAATGAGAAAACCCATATAATCATCTCAGTAGATATAGGGAAAAACAAGTTTGACAAAATTCGATATTCATTCTTCATTTTAGAGTAACTTTCAGCAAGCTATGAATTTAGAATTTTCTAGACTTGATAAAGAGCACCTGTGAAAAACCTATAGCTAGTAGGATACTTAAATTAACAGCCTAAGACTGAACAATTTTCCCCCTAGGGTCAGGAATGACACAAGGATGCCTATTCTCAATATTTCTTCTATAGTATTGTACAGAAGGTTCTAATCAGTACAATAGGCAAAGAAAATGAAATGAAAGACATCTGGACTGGCAAGGAAGGAAAATTGTCTTTATATGTCCAGTGCTCGTTCTACCATACCTCTAACTTTATGATTTGTATTTTCCATCTCTTTATGTATCTTAACTAGTAAAAGAAATCTACAATTAAAATTATGGCAAGAATGTTTATTAGCAGTTATATATTTTCTATAAAGAACACAATTTTATTTTTCGAACAGATGACCCAAGGAAACTGTTATCTATGAAACAGAATATCATTGCCTGCCAAGAACCCTCTTAGCAACCCCTTTGAAACATACTGTTTTTAAAAATGTCCTACTAAATTTTTATCTTAGAATTGTCATCTAACTATCTGCCCCTGTCAAGCACAATGCCTTATCACAGGTTCCAAGTAATATAAAGGCAAAAGAATAAAAGCTAAAGACAAAGACGGCCTTCACATAGTTGTGTCACACTTAAATGTCATGTTGTCTCTTTTAAAATCCTCATATTACAAGCTAATTAATTTATTTACTTAGATTATGAAAGTTCTGTCTTCAAAATATCCCATTATAGAGTGAAATCCTTTTCTCATTCTATTTGGGAAAGACTTAAAAGACTAATAAAGTTATTTCTTCAACATCTTTACTTACTTTTTCGTTGGTTACTTGGTTCAGGCTTCCTCTTTATAGTAATGCTTTGAAATGTGTTATGTTCAGATCTATTTTGTAATTTTAGGTGAGATTACATTATAGACCCTAAGTTTGTGTGTGTGTCTGTATGTGTTATTTCTAACACTCAGTGTGTCTTCACATTCATTCATAAACAGATTCTGATGAATAAGCAAGCATAAATTCTTGTGCAGATAATGAATTATCATGACAATATGCTTTTACTATCTTTATTAAAATAGATCATACTAAGGGATTTATTTTTTAATCCTACTAAGGGGTAAACATTGGAAGACTTTTAACTTAAAAGAAAAATAATTCTGTTTTCTTTTAGTAGGATGACCCTATGTCCCACTTTAATCAGTTAAATCTTTGCACCATTATCCCAGTTCTGTCCAGGTATTTGGACTGGTAAAAATGTCCTGGCTGAAATGATCAACAATATGGTCATCTGTCTTTTAGAGCAAAAACTCTGAGCCTCAGGAAATATTCATATCTTTTGATACATTAATCCTTCAAGAAATCTATGCAAATAAAATAATTACAAATGCAAAGATACACATTTGTAGAGAAATATGTCCAATATGAGATTATTTATAATTCAGTGTAAACACAGTTATAAACAATGTAAATAGAAGAACCACTAAATAAGTAATAGTTCATAAATAAATGGAATATTATACATAACTTACATATTATGGTTTTTCAAATGTTCACTTAATAATAAATGCTCAAAATGTAATTTTGATAGAAAAAATAAAGTGCAAAATGTGTATATAGTATAATCTCTACTCTGTTACATATATTTCATGCATAAATACACACACATACAAACACCCCATTCAGAAAAATAGAAATGTGCAAAATGATGAATGGTTATGGATAATTATGATGGGTCATATATTTTCTTCAAACTGCTGTGTTTTTCAAATTTCGTTTAATAATGTGTCACTTTATAAACAACAACAACAAAACATTGTCACAAGAATATAAGAAAGAGAATCAGGATAACTAGAAAAAAATCTACCACTTTGGAATTTGGGCAGTAGAGAAATCAATTTGTATAAGTAAATGAGGCATAAAGCAAGAAGCATCTTTGAAAATAACATGGTAACATTGGTTAGTAACATAGGTCATTTTCTGTGCTGTTGTTCTTTTCAGACATTACTAATTCAAACAGAAAAGTGTCTAAAATTGAAGTACTTACTTAAACTAACAACCAGATATCAATTTGAGTCTAATATTGTGAACACTTTAAAGAGAAACTTTTCTAAGTGGAACATGTTTATTAAAGGCTAGCAGCTAAGATTTAAAAAAAAAAAAAAAAAACACTTGAAAGCCTGTTGTATAGAGAACTCTTAAAGATCCTGAGAATGGTTATCTGAGGGAGAAAATTTAAGTGGACATAGATTTTGCATCATCTGGTGAAGAAATAGCTAATGGTCAGAGCTAACCACTTAAAAATTACTATTGGCCGGGTGCAGTGGCTCACACCTGTAATCCCAGCACTTTGGGAGGCCGAGGTGGGCGGATCACGAGGTCCGGAGATCGAGACCATCCTGGCTAACATGGTGAAACCCCGTCTCTACTCAAAATACAAAAAAATTAGCCGGGCGAGGTGGCGGGCGCCTATAGTCCCAGCTACTCGGGAGGCTGAGGCAGGAGAATGGCGCGAACCCAGGAGGTGGAATTTGCAGTGAGCCGAGATTGAGCCACCGTACTCCAGCCTGGAGGACAGAGCGAGACTCCGTCTCAAAAAAAGAATTACTATCCACCAAACAGATCGAATATCACAGTGCAAAAAAGCCCACATTACTACCAATTTGGAATCTGGTATTGTTTTTAAATACACTGTTCTTAATCTTGTTTTAGAGAAAGGAGCTAGGCATCAGATGGGTATTTAAACTAACTGTTCTGTAATGATCTCTCCAAATCTGGCATAATGTGATGTTAATATTACTGAGATTTAATCCACGTTTCTCCCATTTCTTTTTACATCAAACTGTAAGATAAAGCTGATGTTCCATCATTTAATAGCCAGTTAGTGATTCTTCTCAGTCACTTCACTGTTCATTAGCACTCCCACTAGAGGTGGAGGGGGCAGAGAGGAATTCACTTAAATGAGTTGACTGCTGTGCATGTTAAAAGTTAGAATAATTATTTCATGCAAGTATTCAATACTACCGGCCAAAGTGGTGAATTGGTATATGCATATGCTCCCTTAACACTTTATCCTGATTATCTATTTCCCTTTGGTGTTTTTTGTTTGTTAACTAAACCTACAATTGAAGACTTAGAATATAGTTGTCATCTCAGCCCTGAAATGCCAAATCTGTAACAATATTAATATGGTAATGGTGAGCTCATGTAGCCTAACTCATAGTTCTAATTTTATATACCTTATATATTTTTGTATGTACATGGCTGATTCTTTGTCCTTCTCTATTGTGACTTGCAAGATAAATGGCATTCATACCAAGAAAATGGTCTGTTAAAATCTCTAGGTGTCATTATTTTAGATTTCTGGATAAGATCTCATCCAGGGTTTATTTACAGAAAATAGACTACATTGACCATGTTAAAAAATTGTTTTTTTATTGTGGTAAAAAAAAATACATAACATAAAATTTACAATTTTAACCTTAAGTGTTAAAGTTCAGTAGTATTAAGTATATTCACACTGTTGTGAAACAGATATCCAGAAGTTCTTTTTCTTGCAGAACCAAAACTAACTCTGTAATACATGTCACCTCCTCAATTTGCAAACCTACAGCAGTGACAAGCTTGCAATAAAATAAAACCTCTACTTCCTTAAAAAAAAAAAAAAAAAAAAACATATTCACATGTTCCTGGCAACATGGCTGCCCCCACATATCCCCACGTGTGTAGAACATCATGGTGCTCTATATTTGCATATTAAAGGACTAGGGTGGGAGGGCTAGCTTTTTCCACAGGCCATGTGAATGACACGCCTGGTCAAACCAATCCCCTGAGCCCCATGCAAACCAGACACTGCCTCCTCCAGCCTCCACAGATATATCTGGCTGGAGTCTACCATACTTGAGGACCTCCTCTTTCAGCTTTGGAGGTTCCCTCCCTCTGTCTCTGTAGGAAGGAACTTCTTCTTTCTCTCTTCTCCCTTCCTTCTTGCCTATTAAACTCCCCTCTCCTTAAAACCAAATATATATATATTCAGGAAGATGAAATGAAATACCTCCAACTCCAACTGTCTCCCTTTCCCAGGGAAAAAGTATATATAAAAGAGAGATTAGAAAAACATGTTTTAATTTGCTTTTAATTTAGCAATTTAAGATGTTGTAATAATTATAAATTTATTTTTTTTTTACCACCAAGTAATCATTTCCACATTATTGGACAGGTTCATGAGTTTTACTGCTTCATTGTCATTTAATGATCCTGAAAATAAGCTCACATTTTTCTTGAGTTCTTTTTGCCCCCTCCAAAAACAAAAAAATCCAAGTTACTTTAGACAATGCAGCAACTCAACGATTTCACTTTGCATTATTTCTCCTTCCTTATGAACTTTTAAAAGCTAAATTATTTTCTTTCATCCTACCCCTAAATTCAAGGTTTCTAGGAGATAGATTTCTTGATTACTCGTGTTCTTGAAAATGACTAAATACAAAATCTTCTCTAAAATAAGTGTCTGATTGAATGTTGTTTCTCCAAAAACAAATGTCTCATGATATGACCCAGAATACATATTTCTCAGCCCAAGTCAAGAAAAAAAAAAAAAAAACCGGTAGTGTCTGAAGTTTTAAGATTTACAAAAGGGAACCCAGTAAATACTTAGCAAAGCATTCATTGCAGTTCACCAGCACTTTAATCTGCTGATTAAGAGACAAAAAATAAAAATAAAAATAGAGCTCTAAAACTCCTAAAACCTACTAAATAATCTGAGATAAAACCATCACTTCTTAATTCCCAATCTTATAATTTTTTTTTTTTGATTCTATTTGTCAACACAGGTCATAAACTCACTTTGCATCACATAGGGCCTTTAATCAGGTCTTTAAGCAGCTCAATGATTCTAACTGTATATTTTCCAATTTATTATAGATACATCTCTTAAATTATACTTTGCTTGCCCAAACTGAAAAACATGGCATATTATATAACTGCAAGTTCCTCCCACACAACTATTTTAAGTTCTAGTATCAGCCAAGATAATGACATTCACTAGAAAATACTATCTATAGCAGGTTTCAATACCTATTTTTAAAAAATATTCCTTAATCCAAGGATTAAGAGTGCCCTAAATGAAAGGCACCGAGCTATGTGGGGTTGGTAACATAAAGGTGGAGAGCTATCCCTGTCCTCAGTCAGTTTTCAATCTATCCAGGATGACATGTGTAAGAAGAGAAAACTGTATTTTAGATGACAAAATTTATTATTCAATCTAGGACACTTTTGAGACTGAGAGAGGTGCTCTTACAAATTAAGCAAGAATTTGGGAGGATCATTTGAACACAAGAGTTCAAGGCTACAATGAACTTTGACACACCACTACACTTCAAGTTGGGGACAGAGCAAGGCTCTGTCTCTAAAAAATTTAATTTAATTTAAATTTAGAAAGCAAAAGAGATCAAGCAAGGATAACAGACATAAATGTCCAAGGAAAACTGGAAGAAATAATCACCCTAACTATGGCATACAATGCTTTGTAATTTACTAAGTTGTTTCAAAAATCTATTTTCTTTCTGAAAACAAAGATATGAGATTAATAACACAATACTATCTCCACTTTTAGATGGGAAAACTGAGGCTCAGAGAAGCTAAAGGACTAATCTAAGGTCACATAGCTAATAAAGGTTAGGTTCAATGCTTGAACTTAGCTTTTCTAATTTCAAATCTAATGTCTTTCCACTATAACACAATGCTGTATCAATAACTGTAACCACAAGATACACAGCTAAATTCTATAATCACAACTTGAAAGGAACATGGTTCTTCTGATTATAACATCCATATAAAGATATAGGGAGAAAACATTTACCAATTTGAAAGTATTACTATTTTGATGGTAAAATGTATTTGTGGATAAATAAGGGTAGATTAATAAAAGGAAACATTGTATATGATGTAAAGATTACTTACAAAAAACAGTTAAAAGAATTTCAAAATGTAAAGAGGTATGTCCTCCTCATCACTATTATTCAAATTGTCTTAAAAGTTGTAACAAATGAAGAATACTGGCTAAGAAGACATAAAAACATCTTTTTTGCTAATAAGATTATATACATAGAACATTCAAGAATCTGTAATAAAAATAACAATAAACAATAATCACTAAAAAGTTTTAAAATTGATAAGATGGCTAGATTTAAGATAGTTTTGAATCAGAAATTTTTCTAATTTCTGTTGATAAAGTCCTCATCCTATCAGTTTCAGGCACCTCCAGACCGCTCCTCATTCTGTATAGATCTCTGCTCCAGTTGTATGAGGTTTTTATGTTCTTGAACAGAGTTTAGAACATCCCACCTCTAAAGTACCTGGTTTGGAAAATTTCTGCAAATTCCAAAGCTACTATTAGAGCAATGATTGCTCTTCTATCTGTGACCACTAGGATTTACTAAAATCTTTCCTTTCAGGACAAAGAGACTGTCTGAAATTCTGCACCTAATCTTTGACTACTAGCAGCAAATTTATGGCCATATAAAAATTGTCAATTTGTCTCCGCTTCTGCTCTTCAAGAATGTATAAGTATTGACATTCACTCTCAGAGCATTCAATGCAGACAAGGAAAAAAATGTCCATGATAAAAAGGATGTGTATGTGTTTTTAGAACATCGTCTGGTTCATAACTGGCTTTCTCACAGCCCGGTACAGCCCATTTTTTATGCCTGTTTTTCAGCTTTTATAATTGATTTCTAAAAAGATAGCAAACTCTGAGAAACAAGTTTATTTATCAATGCGATTTATATGTCATCCTTTGAAAAACTGCTGGTAACATTAAAATAATTTTCACTTCATTGTTGTGTTGAGATTTATTCCCTGACACCTTTCATCTATTTTGACTATAACAGGCATACGTGACCAAAAGCATGGTACTCCTCAAGAATATAGAAATAAAGGAAATATCAACTTCTGCTTTTAAGAAAACGGAGTACATGTACTTTTCCCTCTTCTTTCCTTGAAGTACAACTAAAAACTCTGGGCATTATATAAAATAAGCATTGGAAGACTCTGAAAGTAAAGAGGAGGTGGCACGCTAGCTAGGGACCTCATCACCCAAGGAATGACGCAGTGGTGCATTCCCTAACTTTTCTTTTCATTTCAAATATCTCAGATTTGGAAGTAAAGAAGTCAGCAATCCAAGAATAACAACAGATGCAGACCAAAAAAAAAAACAAACAAAAAAAGGCCCAAACCAAACCAAAGCCTACTCTCTCTACTTTGAAGGACAGGAAAACTTCCAAACCCATGGAAACTAAACAGCGTACTTCTAGGTAATCTATGGGTCAGAAAGAAAGTCTCAAGGGAAATTTTTAAAAACACAGTTAATTAAAATGAATTGCCCGGCGCAGTAGCTCATGCCTGTAATCCCAACACTTTGGGAGGCCGAGGCAGGTGGATCACGAGGTCAGGAGATCGAGACCATCCTGGCTAACACGGTGAAACCCCATCTCTACTAAAAATACAAAAAAATAGCCGGGCATCGTGGTGGGCACCTGTAGTCCCAGCTACTCGGGATGCTGAGGCAGGAGAATGGTGTGAATACGGGAGGTGCAGTTTGCAGTGAGAAGAGAGTGCACCCACTGCATTCCAACCTGGGCGACAGAGTGAGACTCCGTCTCGAAAAAAACAAATAATAATAATAATAAACAACATACCAAAATTTGGAGAACACAGCTAAAGCAGTGGTAAGAGGGAAATTTATAGCACTGAATGCTTAAATTAGAAAAGAGGAAAAGTTTAAATCAACAATTTGAGTTTTCACCTTTAAGAACTTAGAAAAAGAGCAATAAAAATAAGAGCAAAAACCCAATTATTTGAAAAGATTAATACAATTGAGAAATCCCTAGTAAGACTGACAAAGGATAAAAAGAGAGAAGACAAAAACTACTAATATTAGAAATGAAATGGGTATCACTACAGATTTGCAGACATCAAAAAATAAGGAAATACTAGAAACAGCTCTATATACACAAACATGAAAACAAATGAAATAGACAAATTCCTCAAAAAGTTTAAATTGTCATAATTAACCCAATACGAAACAGATATTTTTTAATCGCTTTACAATTATTAGATAAATCAAGTTGATAATTTTAACACTCTCGAAAAAGAAATTGCCAGACCTAGATGGTTTCACTGGAAAATACTACCATATTATTAAAGAAGAATGAACACAAATTCTACACGATCTCTTCTAGAATACTGCACAAGAGAAACACTTCTAAGTTCATTTTACTAATCCAGTAAAACCAGACAGGGCTAATACCAAACAAAAAATTAAAGGACTCATATCCATCACGAATATACACAAAAATTCTTAACAAAATAGAAGGAAATACAATTCAGCAAATATTTTAAAAATTACACACCACGACCAAGTGGAGTTTATTCCAGTGATTCAATGCTTGCTTAATATTCAAAAACCCAGCAATGTAATCCACTCTATTAACAGGTTCCTATACAAACCCTATCAAGATTTCTTATAGATACAGACAAGATTATTCTAACATTCATATGAAAGTCAAAGAACTAGAACAGCTAAAGTATTTTGAAAAAGATAAATAAAGTGGGAAGATTTAAAGTATATCCAATTTCAAGATTTACTCTATAGCTACAGTGACTAAGGCTGTGTTGTATTGGCATAGACAAATAGGTCAATAAAACAGTGTAGAGAACTCAGAAATAGATCCACAGCAATATGCCCAACTGGGTTTTGACAAAGATGCAAAATTCAATGAAAGTAAGCCTTTTCAATAAATGATACTAGAACAAATGGATATCTGTAGACCAAAAAGTGAACACAACATAAACCTTATACAAAAAATTCAAAATGAATCATGGACTAAATATAAAATGTAAGAATAGGTTTGGAGAGTCAAAACTGAAAAATAAATCAGAGAGAACCAGTATTAAATGAGCAGACAGCTATTCATTCACTAAAAGAAGGCAATTGGTAAAAGGTTCTGGTATAGAGTCTCCAAACATGCATTTGATTTTTGAATATCCCATAAATATGTTTTGACAACTTTATGCCAACTTTCAAACCCTGAAATGGCACTAGCTACCAGGCAACAAGTCAGTTGCTGTAAGGTCACTATCTTTATACTATGATGTTTGTGCAACTAATTAAATTTTTATTGCATTTTGCCTCATTACTTCACAAAATTAGTGAAACACTGAAAAATTCAATTGCTGTCACTAGTGATAGGAAGTATGTCGTATTAATCCAAGTGAACTTGAGGGAAAGATGCAAATTATTGAATGTATCCAAAATAGCAAATTCTTAGCTTCAATGAGATACATGTTCGATTTAAACCATCAAGTCTATATCAATTAGAAAAGGATACAATTAAATATTACAGCATAAACATTAGAAACATATTGTTGAAGACAGTCCCTACAAGTGAGGAGTAATTAGAAATGTTTAATTATTTTTAGTTCTATGGAAAAGGAACTCATGTTAGAACAAGTAAATACTGTCCAACTTTTGCACATTTGACCCTGGAACACATAGAGGGATGATCTCTTTGTTGACACAACTTGATGGATTAGCCTGAAAGCAAAAGTTCACAGTAGGGAACAAAATGATTCTTAATAATTCTAAATAATTATCTGCATGAAGATTTCAAAACCCAGGTAAAAAATACATTGGCCAAAAGTGACTACCAGCCAAGACAGAGAGTCTCATCATACAAGACATCATCAGAAACCCAACATGAACAATGAAGAAATCCTTAGCCTTAATGAAGTAACTTTAAAATATGTAAGTTTTATATATATATACATATTCCACAGAAGAAAACCCTTAAATAGAGCTACCCTGAAACTTACTGGTAAAAGTAAACAAGAAAGGCTTATTGTACTGAAAAGAGATATATGAGAAAGAAAAACAGTTCCTAAAGTTCATTTCCTAAGGGCAGGGGTGGAAATGAAATTAAAATACCTTGACAAAGAGAGTAGGAAGCAGGTCTAGAGGTGAAAAATACTCCAAAGAAACATCACCACAACCAGTAATTGGTTGAATATGGGGCTAGATTAAAAATAAAATTCAAAGAAATAAAAGCCTAAGATAGTGAAGAGATAGATGAATTCAAATGGAATGTATTAAATGCACTGTTCACTTCCTATGTGCCAGGTGTCATGTGAAGATGAGGGGTTTAGACATGTTGAGTTTAAGGAAATAATAGGCATTCAAATGGTGAATTTAAGTAATGATGAGAGAAGTCCAAGATAGACATAAATCTCTAAGAATTATTTATATAATCATTAAATACCTAAAAGAGTAAGTAAGAGAGAAAGGATACCAAAGTGAGTAAGAGAGAAAGGATTGAGAACCTGGATTTTAGAAAGCATTCCTATTTCAAGAAAAGAAGAAGCAGAAAGCTAAGGATGATAAAGTTGTAGCTTCAATCTTTACTCCAGGCCCCTGAACAATACAGTAATTGCCCTTATCCATTGTTTTGCTTTCTGTGGTTTCAGTTACCCATGCTCAACCATGGTCCAAAAATATTAAATGGATAACTCCATAAATAAATAATTTAGAAGTTTTAAATTGCATGCTGTTTTGAGTAGCATGATGAAATCTCATGCCATCCCACTCCATCCCACCCAGGATGTGACTCACCCATTTGTCCAGCATATATATGTTATATTTATGCTGCCCACCCTTAGTCATTTAGTAGCTATCTCATTTATCAAATCAACTGTCAAGGTATCATAATGCTTGTGTCCAAGTAACCTTTATTTTACTTAATAATGGCTGCGAAGTGCAAGAGTAGTGATACTGGTATATTGTTATACTTGTTCTGTTTTATTATTAGTTGTTGTTGATCTTTTTCTGTGCCTAACATATGAATTAAACTTAATCATAGGTACATATAGGAAAAAACATGGTATATATAGGATTCAGTACTATCTGCAGTTTCAGGCATCTGCTGGGGGTCTTGGAATGCGTCCCCCTCAAAGGGAGACTAGTGAACTGCCAAAACATTATGAATTGACAAAACTGTAAGAATATTCTATGCTTGATACATTGAAAAAGAAGCAGACTAAGGGAATGAGTAGGCAGCCTAGGAAAAGGTCATGAAAAATCTCCAAGAATTTGAGATCTTGGCAAAAGCATAAAAGCCTGCTAAGGGAAACATACTGAGTAGGAGAAACAATATGATGTCTAAAGGTATCCATCCACAGGAAGATAATGTATTCTGGCTGCGTAAGACAGCATTATTTTTTAATCTCAGAAAAGAGAGAAGAGATCAGGTCTCAAATAAGACAATAAATAGCCCTAGCACGTATTTGCTCAAGCAACAATAATAATAACAATACTCAGCCTTCAAACTGTAGCCCAGAGGGCCAAATAAGTTATAAATTCAGTGGAAATTCTGAATTCCACTGAATTCAGAAAATTCATTCTGCCCATGTTATACATAAGCAAGATAATAAAGTAAATATACATACTACTCTTACTACTACTACTTATATACACATACATGCAAACTGGAAACGATCATTGCACAGATGAAGAACTTAGTTACGAGGAAAAAAAGGAAAAAATAAATAAATATAAGGCAAATAAAAAAGAGATTTTCCCAAAACATTTGTCACATGAAACATGTAATAAAACAAGAACTCAAAAATAAGATGATAAAACAATATAACAACCAACCTGGGAAATAAAGTGAGACTCTCTCTCTACAATTTTCTTTTAATTGCCAGATGTGGTGGCACATGGCTATAGTCCCAGCTACTTGAGAGGCTGAGGTAAGAGGATTGTTTGAGCCCAGGCTACAGTGAGCTATGATCATGCCACTTCACACCAGTCTGGCTGACAGAGCAAGTGTCTGTCTCAAGGAAATAAAAAAAGGAGGGGGGGAGAATACAATGAGATTCAAAAGAAAAAGCAAGATTCCAGAACTAAAAAAACAAAAAAAAACAAACAAACAAAAAAAACCACCACTATCAACCACTGTGAATCTAACATCATTAGGTAACTAATACATTAAAAAAAGCAAGGAATAGAATAGACTCAGCTACAAGTCAAATTAGTGATATAGAAGGAAGACAGATTTTATGATAATCATGTGAAACATTTTTCTCACTTGGCTTCTAGGATTATACTCTCTCATGGTTCTCTTTCACCTTCCACCCTCACTGGACATTCCTCAGTCTTCCTTGCTGTTTCCTCCTCTTCTCTCCACCTCTAAACATTAGAGTGCTTCACATATCAGACTTCAGATGGCTTTGATTCTCTATTCTTACTTATTTGGTGATCTCATCCAATCTCACTGTTTTAAATTCCGTCTTGTCTGGTTGATCTTAAATGTATATCTATTGCACAGAACTTTCCCCTGTACTCCACATTCATCTATCTAACTACTTTCTCAACATCTCCACTTGGCTATCTAACCAGCATTTCCTAACTTAACAAGTCTAAAACTGAATTGTTTTTTCCAACTGTCCCACAGTAAAACCTATTCTTCATTCAAGTCTTCATCTCAGTAAATGTCAATTCATTTCTTCAACTTTCTTTGGCCAAAAACTTGCACATAATTCTTAAATCTTCTATGTTGCTTGTATATCATATGTAATTCTTTAGTATTAACAAATGCTCCCAAAATTATATCTAGAATCTGACCACTTCTTATTACCTTCCCCATTACTACCCTATTGCAAACAACCTGATTATTACATTAGCCTCTTAGCTGGGCCACCTGCTTCTGTCTTGACATCCCTACAGGATATTCTTCATGCAGCAAGAAGAATCATTTAATGTCAGAATTCAGATCAAGTCACTGCCAGCATAAAACTCTCTGTAGAGGAAAGACTCTAGGGTGATCCTTGCCCTTTGATATTCATGTAATTGTGTAATCTCCTCCCTTTGAGAAGGCAAGAGCTATGACTTGCTTATAACCAATAGAAAATGGCAAGACTAGTATAATGTTATCTCCATAATTACATTATGTAAGACTATTTCATCAGACTAGAGAGAGAGGCTCTCATTGCGGGCTTGATGCAGTGAATGACCATGTAAAGAAGTCCACATGACAAAGAGTTTCAACAGCATCTAGATACTGCAGGTGGCCTCTAGGACCTAAGGCAGCCTGCAGCTGACAGTCAGCAAACAGTTGGGACCCTCAATCATAAAACTGCAAGGAAATAAATTCTTCCAGCAATGTGAATGAGCACGGCAGTGGATTCATCCTCAGTCAAGCCTCCAGTTGAGAATACAGGCTGGCTAGTGCATTGAATGAAGCCTTTTAAGACTTCAAAGCACAAAACAGACTCAAGCCATGCCCAGCGTCCTTACCCATAGAAACGATAAGATAATGTGTGTGTTGTTTTAAGTACTTAATTTGTGTAATGTATTACACAGCAATAGAAAACTAATATTTCTTCCAATGGCTTTCCATCTTACTCAGAGTAAAATCTCAAGTTATTTCCGCAATTTGGCCTATACCCAACTCTGACTCATCTTCCATTACCTATATTTCTCACTTTGCTCTAGCTACAATGGCCTTTATGTTGCTCCTCAAATATGAAAAACTTGCCACTGGCTCAGGGATCTCAAACATTCTACCTGAATGCTATTTCCCCAGATATCCTCCTTAGCTCACAACCCTCACCTTCTTTAGATCCCCAGTCAAAGATTATTTTGTTGGAGACACCTTCTCTGAAAAAAGTAAATCTTATCCCCAACCAATATGCATTGCAAATATCTGAATGCTATATTTTCTCGTTAGCACTCACATATCACCGCCTAATATGTATTCATTCATTTATTTATTGTATTTCTCTCTGCACCAGAATGTAAACTGTAAGGAGGTACAGACTTTGTTTTGTTAACTGTTGTAAACTTATATATCGAAAATGTTTGTTAAATAAACAAATGAATAGATGAGTAGATAAGTTATGAACAAATTAACAATCAGAATGAATACACTATGAAATTGAAGAAATTAGAAGTTAATGGATACAAAGAATAAACAAAATAATTTAATATAGAGATATGTTTTACGTAACAAATGGAACAGAAAATGCATCCATGGCTATAATAGATGCTAACTTCCTAATTCTTTACTATCTAGGCAGGAAAAATAATAACTTTTCCACTCATGAGAAATAGGCTGCCTTCATACCTCTTCACAGCAACTGCCAGAAAACAATGGAGCAATGAGTAAAATGTTCTAAGAGAAAGAGCGTGTGACCTTAGAATTTTATATTCATCAAACTTTTCCTTTGAGACTGAGGCAGCTGACTTTATTAGGCACACAAAGTTATAAGAAACATAATTTTTACACTAGTTTCATGAAAAATAAAATCCTATGCTAATCAAGAAATGTATAAAATAAGGAACTCAAATAAAAATATAATTAATGAATAAGGGTTGGTAGGCATTACATCAATTTAAATAATTTATTTAAACAACTATAGTAATTGGTAGGAAAATATACTTTGAATGTTTTAAACTTTGACAAAAATAATATAACCAACAAAACTGAAGGATGGTAGACAAGTGGCTGAAAGTACTTCCTTACAATTAACATTGGAGAAAATTTATATTATCTCAACTTGAAGCATGAAATTGTTAAAAAATGACCCAAAACACTTAATCCTTCATAATAATTTTTCTAACCTTAGATCTTTTAGGCTTTTTTGTACAAATTTTTTCTGTGGATGGTCAGATACTTAATGGTCAGATAGTAAATATTTTAGGCTTTGCAGACCACATACAATCTCTGTTGCTTATTATGCTTTCTTTTACAACCCTTTAAAAATGTTTAAAAAAAAAAAAAAAAGTCTTAAGCCCTCAAGCTGCACAGAAACAGGCCATGAGCTGGATTTAGCCTGCTGGCTGTAGTTTGTTGACTCCTGGCTTACAATGATGTAACACTGAACCAAAATTCCGTTGTTTCTTCAGTTTCACTCTAGAATCTTTTGATTCTGTTAAATTTAAGTAAAACTAATTGTGGTATTTTGCATTTCCAAATTATATTATAATGTGTAGAACTTCCATTTCTGCCCAAGATGAAATAAGGGCTAAATTTTCCGTCCATCTGGAACAACTAAATAAATGAACCAGAAATGAACATTTCTGGACTTTGGAAACCACACAATGAAGGGTCAGCGACTCCTGAGACATATGACCCACACAAAATTAGCCTTACAATTGCCCCCAGCTTACTGCCTGGAGGGAATTTTTGGCAATGAAGGAAGTCAGGTGGAGCCAGGCAAGGTCCTTGAGTTGAAGGGGACCTGGTGGTCTGGAGAGATCAGGAAGCAGAATACCAGAGTGGAGAGATTTTACGGAGAAAGAGGTCCAGAGATATAAAAATGTACTCTAGAATCTTCAGCTAAATAATGATGCATGTAAGGAAACTACCCAAGACCAAGAACAGAACCACCCCAAAGTAGAAGAGGAAGCTTATACAAATTCACAAGAGAAAGAACAAAAAACCATCAAAAAGTGGGCAAAGGACATGAACAGACATTTCCCAAAAGAAGACATTTATACAGCCAACAAACATATGAAAAAAGCTCAACATCACTGATCATCAGAGAAATGCAAATTAAAACCACAATGAAATACCATCTTACACCAGTCAGAATGGTGATTATTAAAAAGTCAGGAAATAATAGATGCTGGCGAGGCTATGGAGAAATAGGAATGCTTTTACACTGTTGGTGGGAATGTAAACTAGTTCACCCATTGTGGAAGACGTATGGTGATTCCTCAAAGGTCTAGAACTAGAAATACCATTTGACCCAGTAATCCCATTACTGGTATATACCCAAAGGAATATAAATCATTCTACTATAAAGACACATGCACACTTATGTTTACTGCAGCACTACTTACAACAGCAAAGACATGGAAACAACCCAAATGCCCATCAATGATAGGCTGTATGAAGAAAATGTAGTACATATACACCATGGAGTACTATGCAGCCATAAAAAGGAATGATATCGTGTCCTCTGCAGGGACATGGATGAAGCTGGAAGCCATCATCCTCAGCAAACTAACACAGGAACAGAAAACCAAACACCATATGTTCTCATTCATAAGTGGGAGTTGAACATTGAGAACATATGGACACAGAGAGAGAAACAACACACTAGGGGCTGTTGGGGGTTGGGGGTGGGAACTTAGAGGACAGGTCAATAGGTGCAGCAAACCACCACAGCACACGTATACCTATGTAACAAACCTGCATGTTCTGCACATGTATCCCGGGGATTTTTTAGAAGAAATAAATAAATAATAAAATACATCATTTTTCACAGAAATGGAAAAAATCCTAAAACCTATGTAGAAACAAAAAAACATCCTAAATATCCAAGCTGGAGACATCACACTACCTGACTTCAACATATATTACCAGGCTATAGTAACCAAAAGAGCATGGTATGTGTATAAAAGCAGACACACAGACCAATGCAACAGAATAGAAAACCTGAAAATAAATCCATGTATTTCCAGCTAACTGATTTTTGTACAAAGATGCCAAGAACATCCATTGGGGAAAGAATATCCTCCTCAATAAATGATGCTATGAAAATTGGATATCCATATGCAGAGGAATGAATCTGGACCCTCTATTTCTCACCATATACAAAAATCAACACAAGCTAGATTAAAGAGTTAAACATAAGACCTGAAACTATAAAACTACTAGAAAAAAACATAGTGAAAACATCTCAAAACATTGGTGTAGGCAATGATTTTATGGCTAAGACCTCAAAAAAACAGGCAACAAAATAAAAAATAGACAAATGGGACTATATTAAACTAAAAAGCTTCTGCACAGCAAAGGAAGCAATCAACAAAGAGACAACTAGTTGAATGGAAGAAAATATTTGCTATTTGTCTGACAAAATAATATTCAGACTATACAAGAAGCTCAAACAACTCAATAGGAATAAAACAAGTAATCTCATTAAAAAGTTGGCAAAGGACATGAATAGACATTTCTCAAAAGAACACACATAGGCCAGGTGCGGTGGCTCATGCCTGTAATTCGAGCACTTTGAGAGGCCAAGACTGGCAGATCACCTGAGGTCGGGAGTTCGAGACCAGCCTGGCCAACATGGAGAAACACCGTCTCTACTAAAAATACAAAAATTAGCTGGGTATGGTGGCACAGGTCTGTAATCCCAGCTACTTGGGAGGCTAAGGCAGGAGAATCACTTGAACCCAGGAGGAAGAGGTTGCAGTGCGCCAAGATCGCGCCACTGCACTCCAGCCTGGGCGACTGCGTGAGACTCCATCTCAAAAAACAAAAAACAAAAACAAAAACAAAAAACACACACGTACAAATGAGGAGAAGATATATAAGAAAATGCTCAAAAGTATTAATCATCAGGGAAACCTAAATCAAAACCACAACTGGATATCATCTTACCCTAGTTAGAATGACTACTGTATAAAAAGACACAAAATAACAGATGCTGGTGAGGGTGTGGAGAAAATGGAACTTTTATACACTGTTGGTGGGAATATAAATGAGTACAGCCACTATGGAAAACAGTATGGAGATTGCTCAAAAAATTAAAAATAGAACTATCATACAATCCAGAAGTCCCACTACTGGATATTTATGCAAAGGAAAGGAAGTAGATCAAAGAAATACACTCATCCGCATGTTTATTGCAGCACTATTCACAATAACTAAGACATAGTATCAACCTAAGTGTCCATCAATGGATGAATGGATAAATAAAATGTGGTATATTTACACAATGGAATACTATTCACCTTAGAAAAGAATAAAAGCCTGTCCTTTGCAGCAACATAGGTGTAACTGGAGGTTATTATGTTAAGTAAAATAAGTCAGGCACGGAAAGGCAAATATCACATGTTCTCACTCCTATGTGGGAGCTAAATAAGTAAGTCCCACAGAGGTAGAGAGTAGAATGATAGATGGCAGAGGTTGGGAAGAATGTGCAGGTGGTAGAGAAGATGAAGAGAGGCTGGTTAATGGGTATAAACATGCAGTTAGATAGGTTAAGGTTTACTGTTCAACAGCAAAGTAGGGTGACTATAGTTAACAACAATGTATGGTATATTTCAAAGTGGCTAGAAGAGAGGGCTTAAAATGTTCCCAACACATGGAAATGATAAACACTCAGAGTGACAGATACCCCAAACACTCTGACTTGACCATTAGGTATTCTATGCGTGCAACAAAATATCATACGTACCCCATAAATATTTAAAGTATTATATATCAAAAGGACAGTGAAATAGCACAGTTCAGTAATTATAAATTCTATTCTGAGATAACCCAAGGATCAGGCCACATAGCAAGAAAAAACAAACTCCCATTTGTACCCCCCATTCCTTCCAGTATCAATTTAAGAAAGTATAGTGACTTGAGGTAAGTAATGCAGTCATTCCATTTTAATGGTCTTTAGCTTTTAAATTTATCGTCTCACTATTAACATCCAGACAAATACTATGAATATATACACCTTAAGAGCCAGGTGCAGTGGCTCATGCCTGTAATCCAAGCACTTTGGAAGGCCAAGTGGGTGGATCACTTGAGCTCAAGAGTTCAAGATCAGCCTGGATAATATGATCAGATCCCATCTCTACTAAAAGTACAAAAAAATTCCTGGGCATGGTGTTGTATGCCTATGGTCCCAGATACTCAGTAGGCTAATGTGGGAGGATTGTTGAGCCCAGGAGGCAGAGGTTGCAATGAGCTGAGATCACACCACTGCACTCCAGCCCGGGTGACAGAGTGAGACCCTGTGACAGAGTGAGACCCTGTCTCAGGCGAAGGCAAAGGCAAAAAGGCAAAGGCTTTTGCCTTTGCTGAAGCAACAAGAAAAAGAAAAAGAAAAGAAAGGCAGAAGAGAAGATACTCAGAAATGAGCTTCCCACAGATCCAAGTTGTACTTCTGATGCACATGCATTTCTCCTCACTGGATCAGCTTCACCAGGAATTTCATCTGCAGCATCCTCACCATTAAAAAAAGAACAGCCTGGCCGGGCGCGGTGGCTCAAGCCTGTAATCCCAGCACTTTGGGAGGCCGAGACGGGCAGATCACGAGGTCAGCAGATCGAGACCATCCTGGCTAACACAGTGAAACCCCGTCTCTACCAAAAAAATACAAAAAACTAGCCGGGCAAGGTGGCGGGCGCCTGTAGTCCCAGCTACTCGGGAGGCTGAGGCAGGAGAATGGCGTGAACCCGGGAGGCGGAGCTTGCAGTGAGCTGAGATCCGGCCACTGCACTCCAGCCTGGGCGACAGAGCGAGACTCCGTCTCAATAAAAAAAAAAAAAGAAAGAAAGAAAGAACAGCCCTTATTTACTCTACGGTAGGTTGGGATGATCTGTGAACATTTGTTGAAAGAACGTGAAAAGAAAGTTTGGGAAGAATATGAAGAATATTGAACACAAAACTCGCAGAACAATATGTGCATCTGTGAAGTTTACAAATGATCAAATAATGCGACGATATGGGGAACAGCCTGCTAGTTATGTTTCATGAATCATGTATTCTGCATTTGCGAGCTGCCTTGTTCCTTGTTGAGTTGTTGCAAGAGGTCCCAATTATGACATGCAGCAATGCCAACACCCCTTCTGTGAATACAGGTTATTTCAAACTTTCTTCAGTGGCAACCACTCTTAGGCAGCAGCAACTGGTTTTGGAAATTTCCCTGATGTCAGTACCACCTGGATGTGGACGTTTGCTACCTGTAGTAATACCAGTAGCCTCATTTTGCTGTATCACTACAATTTGGCTTCTTATATTAATGTTTTAAAAGGACTAAAGCTGGTATTCTAGAACATGCCCTTCACTGGTTGTATTAAAAAATTGTAGAATGACATTCAAATGAAGTTAATGTGATTTTAATTGTGCACAACAACCAAGCTGTAACCAGTTACTAATTTTAGAATGTAATCCCAGGACAATATTAAGCCTGCAGTGCCTCCTGTGAAACAGAGAAGGAGGAGGGCATTTCTGTATTCCAGGACTTCTTGGGGTTTCAGAATGGGTTTATATGATTTTCTTTCTTTTTTTTTTCGGTAGTTTTATTTATTCTATCAGTCTTTTTAACAAATGTTTATTGCTGCATTTTTTCCCAGTGTATCATTGTTTTACTGCCCTTGTAGTACTGGATTTAGTTGGAAGAATAAAACATTTACTTCTAAAATAAAATAAACAACTCTAAGAAAGAAAATAACTCTCTTATATGTTGAGAACCACTGACCTCATTTTAGGGCAAAGGTTATAGATAATCAAACCTTCAGTATTTAAAAAGTGAAACAATATAAAGTGTAAGAAATTTTATTCAGGAGTCAAAAATTCCAATAAAATGATTAATAATGACATGTATGCTTCATATTTCACTAACATAAATCATTTTGGTAGATAATACATATTTATTGGCTAAATTTTATTACTGTCTTTTATTGATTTTTATCTTTTTTATTGACTCTATTTTCTTTTTTAACTAGAAACTTTAAAAATTATTATAGATATGTAATAGTTGTACACTTTGTGGGGGTACATGTAATATTTTGATATAAGCATACGTTGTGCAATGATCAAATCCAAGTAATTAGGATAGCTATATCCTCAAGCATTTATCATTTCTTTGTGTTAGAAACATTTCAATTCCACTCTTTCAGTTATTTTAAAATACACAAAAAAATGTTAACTGTAATTGCCCTACTATGCTATCAAACATTAGATCATATTGCTTCCATCTAACTGTATTTCTGTTCCCACTAACCATTCCCTCTTTATCTGCCTCCCCCTCCACTACCTTTTCCCAGCTTCTGGTAACCATCATTCTACTTTTACCTAGAAATTGTTTTTTAGTGTGCATTCTGCACGTATGCTATTGGACGGCTGAGAATTCTAAAAGACTTCATATAATGTCCTTATTTTATACCACAGGGATGTTTAGATGAAGAACATCTAATAGGATAAGCATCAAAATTCCAGAAATCCATATGATCAATTGGAAACAGTCATTATTGCAAACAGTACATATTTAAGCCATCATATTGGAATGCTAAATCTTAAACTCAATACAGAGATTATATACCAGTAGAAAAATAAATATGGGTTGAAAACTAAAATTGTTTTTTCAACACATGAACAGCATATACACAATTGATATCAAGAGCAGGCTAACCAGAGACTAAACTGATGCAAATAGGATGCCAAGCAAAACTCAGCTTTCTGCCAAAAGCTTTCCCCAAGAGGTGAATAACATTTTCCATAAGTCTATGGAAATTGCAGAACTGGTTTGCTAATGAAATACTCTTTACCATTTTTTTATGTATGATTTAACATTTCTGTTCTCTACTGAATAGTATAGGTTATATTAATTACATCAGAGGGGAGTCCATATTTATATTCAATGAAAAGATTAACAGTATTTTAATCACTTGAAAAAATTTTACCATATGTAAAAATGAAATATGCATTTTTAACTACTTTTGATAGTGTAAGAACTATTTATACAGTGTAATTCTGCAAGATTAAAATTAAATATAACCAGCCCAGGCAACATAGTAAGACCCTGTCTCTACCAAAAAAATAAATAATATAAAATTTTCAGGCAGGAGCACTTTATACTATGTGATGTTAACTATAAAGTATTATAATTTAAAGGGTCATGTTACTTTTACAAAGTTACATGTTTAGGCCAATTCATCACAGGAAAGTTAGACAGTCAGGGGGAAAATGTCTATTTTTAAAAATATTTTCTGTCTAATCATTCCCAAAATGCATCATTGGTGACTTTCAAACAACAGAAAAATTTAACATGTAAGCAGTCTCTACGTTTGTCCTTGGCCCATCTTCATTTACCTTCTTTAGTATTAAATGTGTTTATAAACAGAAGCCATAACTAACTGCTATGCTTACTGTATTCATTGTACTATATCATTCCCAGATATTAGAAAAGCAAACAATTAAACCAAGTGATGGAAAATACAAGTGATGCTGCAAAATTATAGTGAGTCAGGTCGTCATGCACCTGACTGGTCTCCAAAGTGTTCAGAGGAACAAATGCTTTAAGAAGCTTTCAACCATAATGCAAAAGCAAGTTCTACCATAGGCCCCATACATCTCAGCACGGGAGCAATGTTCACATGCAGTGGCCTATCCCGAAAAGATACATAAATTGTCTGTATCCTTGACTGGGCACCTGTGACTTTGGAAAATTAAATTTCATATTCATTATTTATGAGGTCAGCACAAATCCCTTGATGGAATTTCAGCCTAATTAAAAAGTGTTAAGAGAGGTTTGCAGCCCCTTGCTAGTTCTCATAAACACTTCACTGGTTTAAAAAGTAGATAGCTACCTTCTGCCTGACGAAAACTAATGAATCCACAGCATTTATACCCAAGATCTACAGAAAATCAGATTTGTTTTTCTGTAATAGTCTTGAGTTCTGAGTGTTCAGGGTCAGAGCCACCTCAAAATTCCTTCCATGCCAAAGGAGACAAGAGGCAGAAGATAAGATATTTTCTATTTGTACTCTTTACTTTTAAGCACCTCATTTCCACCTTTTGTCAGTTCTTTTGCTTTACTCCTCCTAGTGCCTCTCTCTTCTAATTGCACCAGCTTCTGACTATCTTTATCCTTTCCTGTTTCCTAAGAATAAAATCAGGCAAAGCCAAAAAGTGCTTTAAGCACAATTCATTTTAAGCATATATTATTTTAAATATGCATGCTATGAATTTGCTTTTAGTTTTTCTGCTTTTGCCAGAACACAAATTTGCCACAACAAAACTTCTACACATTCTGTTGTAATACATTCAGTTATGGTTTATGTTAATGGATTTTATAAATTAGTCACTCAACAAGTATTTACTGGGTTTGTCCAGCATTCAGTCCATGATAGAATCTATAAAATGTAAAGACAGGGAAAAAAAAACCTATAAGATACTTAAGACTGATTTTAATGCTTCTAAATTTCTTTAAAAATAAAAAAAAAGGCAAAAACATGGACATTTTAATAACAAGGTGACATTCTAAATGCATGCTACTGCTCAGGCAGGAGGGCAGACTGAGTATGAATGTTTACCTTTCTACCTCCTAAATCACACTGAAATGATTCTAAAAATGTAAAATCAGAATGCAATAGGAAAAAGTGAATGAGGTATGGAAGCAGAGTGGTCAGGAAACTGTAATGAGTGTTCTACAGTGTTTAACGGGGTTTAGAGAAGATAGCATGCAGGTGGGATTACTGCAGTGATGGAGAAGACAGAGCCTGTGGAGTGGCACATGAGGCCTGTACAGAAGATGGATCGTTGTGCCTAGGAAAGAACCCAGAAAGGATTTAACCACACAGGCTAGAAATGGGGCAGGAGTAGATTGTAGGGCAGTATTGAGGATATTTCATTAAGGTTCTGACTACTGAACAGCTGGATAAATCCCTCCCACATTTTCACTTTCAGACAACTGGCAGAAATGCCATATGACACAGGAAGAAAACAGCTCATCTCTAAATAATCTGAATAATTTTTGTGGGAAGCGCTACACTCCAAAGAAAACTACCAGCCTACCTGCCTATTACACAGTGTCCATCTTAAATTCAAGCCTATTTACCAGTGAATCAGTGAACATGTTCACCCAAGTATACATAGTTTATGTTAAAATGTCCCATTTAGGGGAAGTAGATGAGTACAATGGCAAAGGAAAACTAGCCAGCAAGTTATGTTACTCAACCTTTCCCATTAACAAGGAACAGTAGACAACCATGGATCACCAGACATTTGAGGTAAATCAATAGCATAAGAGACATTCCAAGAAATGATGCCTTCATATAATAATAAAAAAGACTTTTGTGGTGGAGTGATTAGAAAATAAGAGCTTAAAGGAAATTGAAAATATAATGACTAAAATTAAAATTCAATACAAGAGCTATAAGATAAAGTCAAGAAACTCACACAATGAAAAATAGTAAATTTAAAAGTTAAGATATGGATATTTCAGCATTTGTTCTTTAGCAAATAATATTCAGTATATCATTTTTTAAAACTTTAAGACCTGCAAAGAGGCAGGAAACTAATAATCAAGTGAACATATATTCAACAGAAGCAGAATCACCCTGTTATTGGAATTAGGAGACAAGGATTTTAAGACATCTATTATAATTACATTAAAGAATTTATAGTAAAAGATACAATGGTTGAAAATATGGGGTATTCAGGAGATAAATGGAAACTCTAAAAAGAACGAAAGAGAAATTCTACAACTGAAAATTATATCTAAAATTTTTTAAAATTATTTGAATGCTCTTAACTTCAGATTGCATACTGCAGAAGAAAAGAGTAGTGAACTCTTACAGGTCAGTAAAAGTGATCATGTTTAAATTAGGCATGGATTAAAAAACAGATTAATAACTCCTCTACCCCTGGCAGCTATGGCTTGCTGTGGAGAGCACTTCTGTGTACTGGGGAAGGGAGAGGATTGCAATTGTGAGGCATTTAACGCAGTGCTGTGCAGTAGTAACAGAAAGGAAGACCAGACCAAACTCAGCTAATAGCTGCCCAAAGAGGTAGCATTTAAACCAGCCCTAGTCAGAGGGGAATCACTGATCCCAGTGGTCAGAATTGAGTTCCCACAAGCCTCACCACCGCAGGCTAAAGTGCACTGAAGCTCTAAATAAACTTCAGAAGGCCACATTTAGGCAAGTCCTAGTGTTGAACTGGGCCCAGAGCCAGTGGACTCACAGGACATGCAACCTAATGAGACAACAGCCAGAGTGGCTACATGAGTGCTGGCATCACCTCACCCTTAACCCCAGGCTGCAGAGTTCACACCTCCAAAAGAGACCCCTTCTTTCTGCTTCAGGAGAGGTAAGAGTGAGGAGAAGAGAGGGAATAGTCGGAGAACTTTGCCTTGCATCTTGGATAACAGCTCAGCAACAGCAGGATAAGGCACTAGTCAGAATTGTGAGGCCCCTTTCCAAGTCCTAGCTCCTGGATGACACTTCTAGAAACACCCTGCGCCAGAAGGGAACACACTGCCTTGAAGGAAAGAACTCAGTTCTGGCAGCATTTATCACCTGTTAACTTTAAGAGCCCTTCGGCACTGAATAACCAGCAGCTATACCCAGGAACTACATTGAGGGCCTTGAGTGAGACTCTGAGACTTGCTGGCTCTAGGTGAGACTCAGAACATTGCCAGCTATTGTGGCCCTGGGGCGAGACTCCTTGTGCTTGAGAAAAGCAGAGGGAAAAGTAAGGGGAACTTTGTCTTTGGCCACAAGGGTAGAGTACCAAGTGGGGCCTTGAGGTGTCCAATTCTAGCACTTTACTCTGGGGCAGCATTTCTGGACCTGCCCTAGGACAGGGGAACCCACTCCCCTGAAGGCTGAGATCCAAGCCAGGCAGCATAATCACAAGCTGACTGAGGGGCCGTTGGGCTATAAGAAAGCATAAGCAGTAGTCTGGCAGTACTCCTCCTGTGCCTGAGGTGGTGGTGGTCACAGGGTGAGGCTCCTTTCCCTTTGAAAAGGGGAAGGAAGAGTGGGAAGAACTGTGTCTCATGGTTTAATGCCAGCTCAGCCTCAGTACAGGAGAACATCAGGTAGACTTCTAAGGTTCTTTTATTCTAATCCCTGGCTCCTGGACAGCACCTCTGTATCTGCCAGAAACCTGGGGGAACTTGCTGCCCTGAAGGGAAGGACATAGGCCTAACTGGCTTTGTCACCTGCTGATTGTGGAGCCCCGGGCCTTTGAGTGAGCATAGACAGTAGCTAGGGAGTGATTACATCAGGCCTCGGGAGAGATGCAGTCCTATGTTGGCTTCAGGTTTTACACAGTGCAGTCATAGTGGTGATGGCCACAGGGGTGCTTGAGTCACTCCACCTCCAGCTTCAGATGGCTCAGAATACAGAAAGAGACTCCATTTGTTTGAGAGAAAGTAAGGGAAGAGGACAAGAATGTCTACCTGGTAATCCAAAAAAACTCTCCCAGATCTTGTCCAAGACTATCAAGACAGTACCTCTATGATTTTGCAAGAACCACAGTGTTAATGGACTTGGGGTTCCCCTAAAGCAGATACAGCTTAGCTCACAACATCCAAGTCATTTCAAATATTTAGAAAGTCTTCTAAGAAGGATGAATACAAACAAGCCCAGACTGCAAAGACTACAATAAACACCTAACTCTTCAATGCTCAGACACAAGATAACATCTACAAAGTATCAAGACAATCCAGGAAAACATGATCTCACCACTAAATGAACTAAATAAGGCACCAGGGGCCAATCCTGGAGAAACACAGATATGTGACCTTCCAGAAAGAGAATTCAAAATGGCTATGTAGAGGAAACTCAAAGAAATTCAAGGAAATACAGAGAAGGAATTCAGAATTCTATCAGATAAATTTAACAAAAAGATCTAAATAGTTAAAAAGAATCAAATAGAAATTCTGTAGCTGAAAAAGGCATTTGGCATAATGAAGAATGCACCAGAGTTCTTTAGTAGCAGAACTGATCAAGCAGAAGAAAGAATTACTGAGCTTGAAGACAGGCTATTTTAAAATAACAGTCAAAGGAGATAATAGGAAAAAGAAAAAGTGAAGCATGCCTACAGGATCTAGAAAATAGCCTCAAAAGGGCAAATCTAAGAGTTCTTGGCCTTAAAGAGGAAGTAGAGGAAGAAACGGGTGGAAAATTTGTTCAAAGGGATAAGAGACTAATGGGATATCCAATATTCTACAGAGAAATATTAATATCCAAATTCAGAAAGGTTATAGAAAACCAACCAAATTTAATCCAATGAAGACTACTTCAAGGCATTTAATAATCAAATTCCCAAAATTATGAATAAAGAAAGAAACTTAAAAGCAGCAGACTTTTCAATGGAAACCTTACAGACCAGGAAATAGTGGCATGTCATATTTAAAATGCTGAAGAAAAAAAGAACTTTTTTTCCTGGAATAGCATACTATGATAAAAATATCTTTTAAACATGAGGGAAAAATAAAGACTTTCCCAGACCAAAAAAAAAAGGCTGAGGGATTTCATCAATACCATACCTGTCCTACAGGAAATGCTAAAGAGAGTACTTCAATCAGTAAAAAAAAGACGCCGGGCGCGGTGGCTCAAGCCTGTAATCCCAGCACTTTGGGAGGCCGAGACGGGCGGATCACGAGGTCAGGAGATCGAGACCATCCTGGCTAACATGGTGAAACCCAGTCTCTACTAAAAAATACAAAAAACTAGCCGGGCGACGTGGCGGGCGCCTGTAGTCCCAGCTACTTGGGAGGCTGAGGCAGGAGAATGGCGTGAACCCAGGAGGCGGAGCTTGCAGTGAGCTGAGATCCGGCCACTGCACTCCAGCCTGGGTGACAGAGCAAGACTCTGTCTCAAAAAAAAAAAAAAAAAGAAAGAAAGAAAAGGAAAAAAAAAGACATTAACAAGCAATAAATAGTCACCTAAAGGTACAAAACTCACTGGTAATAGTAATTACACAGAAAAACACAGGATATTATAACACTGTAACTGTGGTGTGTAAACTACTGTTGTCATAAGTAGAAAAACTAAATAATGAACCAATCAAAAATAATAACTACAACAACTTTTCAAGACACAGATAGCACAATAAGATACAAATAGAAACAAGAAAAAAGTTAAAAAGTGGGGAGACAAAGTTAAGGCATAGTGTTTTTATTACTTTTCTTTTTGCTTGTTTTTGCAAACAGTGTTAGGTTGTTATCAGGTTTAAATAATGGATTATAATATAGTATTTGCAAGCCTCATGAGAACCTCAGGCGAAAAAGCATACACTGAATACACAAAAATTAAAAAGCAAGAAACTAAATTGTGTCACTAGAGAAAATCACCTTCACTAAAGAAAGACAAGAAGGAAAGAAAGAAGGAAGTAAAGACAACAAAACAATCAGAAAACAAACTACAAAATGGCAGGAGTAAGTCCTTACTTATCAATAATACGTTTGAAGGTAAATGGACTAAACTCTCCAATCAAAAGACAAACAGTAGTTGAATGAATGAAAAAACAAGACCCATTATCTGTTGCCTACAAGAAACACACTTCACCTGTAAAAACACACATAGACTAAAAATAAAGGGATGGAAAAGATAGTCCATTCCAACAGAAATCAAAAAAGAGTAGGAGTCACTATATCAGACAAAATAAATTTCAAGACAAAACCATAAGAGACGAAAAAAGTTCATTATATAACAATGAAGGTGTCAATTCAGCAAGAGGGTGCATATATATGTACCCAATACTTTAGCAATTAGATATAGAAAGCAACAATTACTGGAGCTGGAGAGAGAGATAGGTCCCAATACAATAAGAGCTGGAGACTTTAACACTCCACTTTAAGCATTAGACAGACTATCTACACAGAAAATCAAAAAAGAAACATTGGACTTAATCTGCACTATACACCAAATGGATCTAATAGATATTTACAGAATATTTCATCCAAGAGCTGCAAGATACTCATCCTTTTTTTTTTTCACTCAGTACATGGATTACTCTCAAGGACAGACCATGTGTTAGGTCACAAAACAAGGCTTAACACATTCAAAAAATTAAAATAACATCAAGCATCTTCTCTACCCACAATGGAAAAAAAACTAGAAATTAATAACAAGAGGAATTTTGGAAGCTATACAAATGCATGGAAATTAAACAATATGCTCCTGAAAGACCAGTGGGTCAATGAAGAAATTAATAAGGAAATTGAAAAAGGTCTTGAAAAAATAAAAATGGAAACACAACATACCAAAACCTATGGGATACAGCAGAAAAGTACTAAAATGAAAGTTGTAACTATATGTGCCTGCATTGAAAAGAGGAAAAACTTCAGATAATCTAATGATGTATCTAAAATAACTAGAAAAGCTACAGCAGACAAAACCCAAAATTAGCAGAAGAAAAAAAAAATAAAGATTAGAGCAGAAATAAATTGAAATGAAGAAAACAATACAAAAGGTCAATGAAACAAAAAGTTGCTTTTTTAAAAGTTAAATTGACCAACCTTTAGCTAGACTAAGAAAAAAAGAAAGAAGATAGAAGTAAAATCAGAGATGAAAAAGGAGACATTACAACTGATACTGCAGAAGTTCAAAGGATCATCAGTGGCTACTGTGAGCAACTACATGCCAACAAATTGAAAAATCTAGAAATGGACAGATTCTGAGACACATAAAACCTACCAAGAATGAATCAAGAGGAAATCCAAAACCTGATCAGTTGAGTAATAAGTAACAAGGTTGAAGCTGTAATAAAAAGTCTACCAGTAAAAAAACAAAAAACAAAAAAGAATCAGGACCTGATGGCTTCACTGATAAATTCTACCAAACATATAAATAACTAATACCAATTCCACTCAAATTATTCTAAAAAATAGAAGAGGAGGGAATACTTCCAAACTCATTCCACAATCTAATAATACCCTGATACCAAAACCAGACAAAGATACCAAAAAAGGAAAACTATAGGCAAATATCTCTGTTGCATATTGATGCAAAAATTCTCAACAAAATACTAGCAAACCAAATTCAGCAATACATTAAAAAGATCACTTATCATGACCAGGTGGAATTTATTCCTGGGATGCATAGATGATTTAACCTATGCAAATGAATCAATGTGATACATCATATCAACAGAATAATAAATAAAAAGCAAATGATCTTTTCAATTGACACCTAAAAATGCATTTGATAAAACTCAACATTACTTCATAATAAAATCATGCAAAAAATGTGTATAGAAGGAACATATCTCAACATAATAAAAGCCATATATGACAGACTCACAGCTAGAATCCTACAGAGTGGGGTAAAACTGAAACACTTTCCTCTAAGATCTCGAACACAAGAATGCCTACTTTCACCACTGTTATTCAACTTAGTACTGGAAGTCCCAGCTAGAGCAATCAGACAAGAAAGAAATAAAGGGCATTCAAACTGGAAAGGAAAAAGTCAAATTATCTTTGTTTGCAGATGATATAATCTTATATTTGGAAAAACCTAAAGACTCCACTGAAAAACTATTAGAACTGAAAAAAAATTTCAGTAAATTTGCAGCATATAAAGTCAACAAAGAAAAAGTAGAAGCATTTCTATATGCCAACAGAGAACAATATGAAAAAGGGATCAAAAAGTAACCTCATTTAAAATAGCCACATGTAAATTTACCTAGGAATTAATCAAAGAAGTGAAAGATCTCTATAATGAAAACTATAAAACACTAATGAGAGAAATTGAAAAGGACACCAAAAACAGAAAGATATTCCATGTTTATGGATTGGAAGAGTCAATATTGTTAAAATGTCCAAACTTCCCAAAGCACTTTACAAATTTGATGCAATCCCTATCAAAATACCAATGACATTCTTCACAGAAATAAGAAAAAAATTCTAAAATTGATATGGAATCACAAAAGACTCCAAATAGCCAAACTTATCCTTTGGGCATTTTGGGGGCAAAATATCTGGGGGCAAATTTTTTGGGCAAAATGAATAGACATACAAATGACAAATAGGCATATGAAGAGGTGTTCAACATCGCTGATCATCAGAGAAATGCAAATCAAAACTACAATGAGATCATCTCACCCCAACAAATATGGTTTATATTCAAAAGACAGGCAATAACAAATTCTGGTGAGGTTGCAGAAAAAAACAAGAACCCTCATACACTGTTGGCGGGAATGTAAAATTAGTATAACCACTAAGGAGAACAGTTTGGAGGTTCCTCAAAAAACTAAAAATTGAGCTATCACATGATCCAGCAATGCCACTTCTGGGTATATACTCAAAAGAAAGGAGATCAATATATCAAAGAGATATCTGCACTCCCATGTTCGTTACAGCTCTGTTCACAATAGCCAAGATTTGGAAGCAACTTAAGTATCTATCAACAGTTGAATGGATAAAGAACATATGGTACTTATACACAATGGAGTACCATTCAGCCATTAAAAAATTGAGATCCTGTTATTTGCAACAACATAGATGCAACTGGAGATCATTATGTTAAATGAAATAAGCTAGGGACAGAAACACAAACATCACATGTTTTCACTTATTTGTGGTATCTAAAAATCAAAACAATTGAACCCATGGACATAGAGAGTAGAAGTATGGTTACCAGAGGCTAAGAAGAGTAGTAGAGGACTGGAGGGAAGGTGAGGATGATTAATGGGTACCAAGAGAAACAGAAAGAACAAATAAGACCTACTGTTTGATAGCACAACAGGGTGACTATAGTCAATAATAATTATACATTTTCAGATAACTAAACAAGTATAATTGGATTGTTTGTAACACCAAGGATAAATGCTTGAGGAGATGGATACCCCATTCTCCATGATGTAATTATTATGCACTGCATGCCTGTTTCAAAACATCTCATGTATCCTATTAATATATATATATACCTACTATGTACCCACAAAAAATTAAAAGAATGAAAAGATAAAACAAAAAAAGAAGTATGGCTTATACAGTTTGGTAAGTTAAATTAGGCCAAATTTTAAAGGATATAAGTGGCAGCCAATGTGTTTTGATGTGATTATGAAAAAGCCATGTTTCCCAAAGTATGCTTTCTGCAAAACTAGTCCCCTAGGATGAGCCTTTTAAAAATGTTTCTGTGGTCACAGGTGAAAGAGAAAAAAAAAAAAAAAAGAAACTTTACATCTGAGGAATGTAAGCCCCTTAAAATTATCAGGCCAACAGAAGCATTTAAAATGCGACAGCAGTCACATCTCACTTCACCTTGAGCTAAATAATGACCTCTTGTAGTCACTGGCTATGTGGCCTCTTGACTAACTGACACCAAGTAGCCATAAAAATTCCACAGGCTAGACACCATAACTCATAACCTATAGTTCAATGATGTATAGCCAATCACTATCAATGTTGTTTCTGTAAATTGATGAGAATTCCTGTCAAACAACTTGTATCGGCCCACTTTTTCCTCCCTTTGCCCTTAAAAACCTGCTTGTAACAAAAGCCAATGGAACATTCTCCAAGGCAACATAAAAGTATGTCCTGGGAAGCTTTCCTAACTTTGGCTCAAGTAAACTCTAAATTATATTTTGTACCTCACCTTCTTCCTTTTAGGATGACAAATGTATTTGAGAAATGCTTCATATTAATTCCCCTTCTCTAAAATATATAACATTTTAAGGTTATATAGTAAAGAGACTTTTTTAAATTTTTTCTGTAGTCAGATATTTCCTAAAAGTTCTTTATTGTGGAGCATATTTCTGGTAATTCTTAACACCCCTAGAATCTTGTGTTCTACAGAAGACATTTGGGAAAATGCTGCTCTACATATAACAACAATGAAAATACTTTCTAATGTTCTATGTTTGGAGGTCAGGAACAATCCTAAAATTTAATATATATTATCTCATTTCATCATTACATCAACTTCATAAGTTAGACTCCATGATTAGCCCAATTTTATAAGGTAACTGATCCTCAGACAGATGCAGTAACTTGCCCATGATCCATGTGCTAGTAAACTATGGAACTGAGGTTTGTACCCAAGCCTTCTAGTTCCAGAGCCTGTATGTACACTTGAATACTTGGTATGGAAAGTCATTAAAGCTTTCTGAGACATAGATTGCGTTTAAGAAAAAAATTCTTCAATAATCTTGATTTTGTCCATTTCCCTTCCTATGTTGTGTTATGTACCATCATTAGGACAATTCCCATGCAATATATTATATAATGGGCAATTTAATATTTCCACTACATGCATATTACAACGTTTGTAATTGTCCTACCATTCTTAAATATTCTGCTCCTTTTTCATTATTTTTTCTCTTTGAGAGAAGATTGGAAGTTTCTATTGACATTTATTCAACCTCACTGAGCCTTTCCTTGACCATCTTCAGCCTACTAATAAGCACGTCAAAGGCATTCTTCATTTCTCACATTTCCATTGATTCCCAATCTGATAATTCAATAATTTCTGGTACAATTGAGTCTGATTCTGATGTTTGTCTTGTCTCTTTAGAGTGTGTTTGCAGCCTTCCAGAATGTCCCATTATTTTTCAGCTGGACAGTTTCATGAAAAGGAATGGGGGTAAATACACCTTTAGTGTGGAGTTTTATGTTTATCTGGCTAGAAGTTTATCTGTGTCTACATTTGCTTTTCTTATAGGTGTCAACATTTTTGCTAGTGTTTTTGTTTTTTCTCCTCACTGGTCTCTGGGTTTCCCTAAAGACTATTTCTTAAATAGGGTCTGAGATGTGCAGTTCTTTGAGCTCTAATTTTCTGTTACTGTATAAGAGCCCTGTTGATGTGGTGGTAAGATGAGAGAGGAAATGTTCTATAAAATTTTGCGGGTCTCAGTCTTCTAGTAAGCCTGTGCCCTTTGGTTGTGATCTTCAAAAGTGCTTCTTAGCTTCTCCCTCCTCCACTTAGGTGATACAAGATGGCTAGAGGGGGCTAGCACTAGATATTTTCCTTCCCCACGTGGAAGGCTACAGGGGGCTGGAGTTGGGTATTTCCCTTTCCTCAAGTAGCTTAGGCTCTACTAAAACCCAAGGAGATTAGGCTCTAGTAAGATAGTTTTCCTTGAGAGCAGGTCATTATTAAGGAGAAGAGAGCACTGTGGGCTTATTTAAAAACAGTCACTTTCTCCATCACCCTGGCAGAAGCACAAGAGGATTTTTCTTTTTTTTTTTTTTTTATCTTTTTTTTTATTATTATACTTTAAGTTCTAGGGTACATGTGCACAATATGCAAGTTTGTTACATATGTATATATGTGCCACGTTGGTGTACTGCACCCATTAACTCGTCATTTACATTAGGTATATCTCATAATGTAAATGCCTACATTAGGTGTATCTCCCAAATCCCACAATAGGACCTGGTGTGTGATGATCCCCTTCCTGTGTCCAAGTGATCTCACTGTTCAATTCCCACCTATGAGTGAGAACATGTGGCATTTGGTTTTCTGTTCTTGCGATAGTTTGCTGAGAATGATGGTTTCCAGCTACATCCGTGTTCCTACAAAGGACGTGGACACTTCCTTTTTTATGGCTGCATAGTATTCCATGGTGTATGTGTGCCACATTTTCTTAATCCAGTCTGTCACTGATGGACATTTGGGT
>NC_045436.1:40093468-40093685 GCF_002776525.5 Piliocolobus tephrosceles | reverse complement strand
ACCCAAATGTCCATCAGTGACAGACTGGATTAAGAAAATGTGGCACATATACACCATGGAATACTATGCAGCCATAAAAAACGATGAGTTTGTGTCCTTTGTAGGAACATGGATGCAGCTGGAAACCATCATTCTTAGCAAACTATCACAAGAAGAGAAAACCAAACACAGCATGTTCTCACTCATAGGTGGGAACTGAACAATGAGCTCACTTGGA
>NC_045436.1:40057484-40093368 GCF_002776525.5 Piliocolobus tephrosceles | reverse complement strand
AAAATGTGGCACATATACACCATGGAATACTATGCAGCCATAAAAAACGATGAGTTTGTGTCCTTTGTAGGAACATGGATGCAGCTGGAAACCATCATTCTTAGCAAACTATCACAAGAAGAGAAAACCAAACACCGCATGTTCTCACTCATAGGTGGGAACTGAACAATGAGCTCACTTGGACTCGGGAAGGGGAACATCACACAATGGGGCCTATCATGGGGAGGGGGGAGGGGGGAGGGATTGCATTGGGGAGTTATACCTGATATAAATGATGAATTGATGGGTGTTGACGAGTTGATGGGTGCAGCACACCAACAGGGCACATGTATACATATGTAACAAACCTGCACGTTATGCACATGTACCCTAGAACTTAAAGTATAATAAAAAAAATAAAATTAAATTAAAAAAAAAAAAAAAAAGCTACAGTAGTCAAACCACCATGGTACTGATATGAATGTCCAAGAACATACACTGGGGAAGAGACAGACTCTTTTTAAATAAATCATGCTGGGAAAACTAGATATCCATATGTAGAAGAATTAAGGTAGATACTCATCTTTTGCCATATACAAAAATCAACTGAAAGTGGATTAAAGACTTAAATGTAAAAACTGAAACTAGAAACTATGAGAAGAAGATACTGATGAAATGCTACAGGACATCAGTCTGGGCAAAGTTATTTTTAGAAGGTAAGATCACAAAAGCACAGACAACCACAGCAAAAATAGACAAGAGTTACATCAAGCTAAAAAGTTTCTGCACAGCAAAGGAAACAATCAACAAAGTGAAGAGACAACCCATACAATGGGAGAAAATATTTGCAAACTACCCATCTGACAAGGAATTAATAGCTAGAATATATAAGGAAAAAACAATTCAATAGTAAAAAGAACAAAAAATCCAATTTTAAAAGTGGTCAAAAGACCTGAATAGACACATCTTAAAACATGACACACAAATGGTCAACAGGTATATGAAAAAATGTTCAGCATCACTAATCACTAGGAAGACGCATATCAAAACCACCTCACCCCAGTTAGAATACTATTATTAAAAAGACAAAAAATAACAAATGCTGGTGATGATGCAGAGAAAAGTGACCACTTTTACACTATCGGTAGGAAAGTAAATTAGTATAGCCACTATGGAGAATGGTATGGAAGTTTCTCAAAAAACTAAAAATAGAACTACCATGTGATCCAGCAATTCCACTGCTGAGCATATTTCCAAAAGAAAGGAAATCAGTATATTTAAGAGATATCTACAAGCCTATGTTCATTGCATCACTAATCACAATGGCCAAGATATGGAATCAACCTAAGTGCTCTCAGTGGATAAAAGGATAAATAAAATGTAGTATAGAGTACAATAGAATATTATTCATCCATAAAAATAATGAAATCCGGCTGGGCTCGGTGGCTCAAGCCTGTAATCCCAGCACTTTGGGAGGCCGAGAGGGGCGGATCACCAGGTCAGGAGTTCAAAATCATCCTGGCTAACCCGGTGAAACCCCATCTCTACTAAAAAAAAAAAAAAAAAAAATACAAAAACACTAGCCGGGTGAGGTGGCGGCGCCTGTAGTCCCAGCTGCTCCAGAGGCTGAGGCAGGAGAATGGCGGGAGCCCCGGAGGCGGAGCTTGCAGTGAGCCGAGATCCCGCCAGGGCACTCCAGCCCGGGCGACAGAGCGAGACTCCGTCTCAAAAAAAAAAAATAAAATAAAAAAAAAAAAAAAAATAATAATAATAATAATAATAATAATAATGAAATCCTATCATTTGCAGGAACATGGATGGAAATGGAGGTCGTTATGTTAAGTGAAATAAGCCAGACAGAAAGACAAATATTGCATGTTCTCACGCATATGAGGGAGCTAAAAGTGTGTCTCGTGGAGATAGAGAATAGAATAGTGGTCACTAGAGAAGGCAGAAGGGATGAAGAAAAGTTGGTTAATGAGTACAAAAATATGGTTACATAGAAGTAATAAGTTCTAATATTTGATAGTACAGTAAATAAATTATAGTTAATAATTTATCATATTTTTCAAAATATCTAGAAGAGAATAATTATGTTTTTAACACAAAAAGGTAGATGTTTGAGGTGCTGGATATTTCAATTACCTTGATTTGATCATTACACGTTGTATACATGTATCAAAATACCACATGTATCCCCAAGATATGTACAATATATCCTAAAAAATAAAATAAAGAAAATCTTTATTTGTGCTTCAAGTTTCTCAACTTAGGAGAAGAATCTGGATGAAGTGCTTATTTTTAAGTGGACAAATATATATCCTGTATCAGAATATAATGAAATTTAGAAGGGTATGACTATAGTATCTAAGTTTTGTTAAATATTCATAGAAATTATAAATAGAAACAAATTTGATGAGTTGTCTTGTAAGATCATTTTTTGAAGAAAGTTACTCTAAATGGAGGTAAAAAGGTAGCAAACACTTTTGAAGATGTTTGGTCTGGAATATTTATACATTTTAATATTTTTAAAAATAAGAACTAAGGATATCCTTCATTTAATATTTGTCCTGAACTTACCAGGCACCTCAACACCTGTAGAGAGTGTTTTCTCAGTTAAAAATAGTGTGATCTTAGACAAGTCTCACTGAAGGTATCAACAAGTTCAATCTTATGAAAAACTCAGCTACTCGGGAGGCTGAGGCAGGGGAACTGCTTGAACCCAGGAGGTGAAGGTTGCAGTGAGCCAAGATCATGCCACTGCACTCCAGCCTGGCAACAGAGTGAGACTCTGTCTCAAAAAGAAAAAAAAACTTTGCAAAGTACAATTTTCAGACAAATACTGGTGTCACTGTAATAAAAACAGATAGGCTAAGAACAATCTTCCAGTACACAAATACTTCCCAAAAAAGACTATTCCACTTATAGTCATTTTTTTGATATCCAGATAACCAAGTGGGTTTTTTGTTTGTTTAGCTTTAATGTATATGTACATATTTATTTTAATTGACTTAAAGATTTTTATTTTTGAAAATAGTATTTGAATAGGAATATTCTATAGTTTGCGACCAGAAAATAATTGAATTGCCAATAAAATACAATAAAATAAGAAATCTTACCCAGTATCAAACTTTAGTAATTTCAAAACATAAAAGTAAGCGTGACACACAGGCGACACCTAAAGAAGTCTGAGAGCAACAATACAGCTCCTCAATTGATCCTTGCCACATTAGGATGTGTTCCAGTCTACATCTAACACATGTAATCACCAAATGATGCATGGGAGGCATTACTTACAGAGTGGGAACTATTTTGATCATAAAGCATCTCCATTTCATATTCTGATAATTACCCAAAACTGACATTGACACTTTCAAACAGGATATGCACCAGGAATCTTTCAATTCTATAGTTGTCTGCCATAAGCAACCCAGATAGATCAGATATTTTCTGCTGAAAGTATTCCACAGACAAGGACTCTCAGTTATGTCTTTTCCTTAATAAATACCGAGTGTCTGATTAGCACGTTTCCATGTTTCTTTCCTCTCTCTCTGCAGATATACAGATATACATCTGTATCTCCAATTCCTCCTTCAGTCATAGATCAGCTGCTAACTTTTTCCTCCCCACAGGTATTACAATGTTAGAGTATGGGCTGGGCATGGTGGCTCACACCGGCTAATCCCAGCACTTTGGGAGGCCAAGGTGGGTGGATCACTTGAGTCCAGGAGTTCAAGACCAGCCTGGGCAACATGATGAAACCCATCATGGGGCACAGTGGCACATGCCTGTAGTCCCAGCTACTTGGGAGGCTGAGGCAGGAGGATTGTTTGAGCCCAGGATGCGGAGGTTTCAGTAAGCCATGATTCTGCCATTGCACTCCAGCCTGCATGACAGAGTCTGTATCCAAAAAACAAAAACAAAAACAAAAAACTGTTGGAGTGCTTATACCAAGATAATAAACCTTGCAGACACTTGCAGACAGTGTCTGCGAGACACTGTATCCAAAAAAACAAACAAAAAAAAAAAACTGTTGGAGTGCTTATACCAAGATAATAAACCTATTTATAGATGGATACATATTACTTCAAAAACATATATATTTTTTTTTTTGAGATGGTGGAATCTCACTCTGTCGCCCAGGCTGGAGTACAATGGCGTAATCTCGGCTCACTGCAACCTCTGCTTCCCAGGCTCAAGCAATTCTCCTGGCTCAGCCTCCTGAGTAGCTGGGATTAAAGGCACGTGCCACCACACCCAGCTAATTTTTGTATTTTTTTAGTAGAGACGGGGTTTCACCACATTGGTCAGACTCATCTTGAACCCCTAACCTTGTGATGTGCCCACTTCAGCCTCCCAAATTGCTGGGATTACAGGTGTGAGCCACCGTGCCCGGCCAAACACATATAATTTTAATTATTTTGAACATCACCTTTCACTCTCAAAACTGTCTGGATTTGGAGTGGGTGATAAGTCATGTGATCACCCTAGCTATTATATTTGAATTCATACAACTCACCAGATGTGATTTTGCCAAGTTTGTATGAATGATATTTTATTCCTCCTATGTAATACATCTGCAAATTAAACACTCGAAGTGGTAGGTGGTGCCTGAATCCTGCTATAGTTGTCAGTTTCCCATTGGTGTGATTAACCAAGATTGGTTTGATCTCTTAGCTTGCTTTTCTACTCATAGATACTATTCTATAAGAAGAACAAGCCTAAAAATTTCTAAAATAGGTATATTATATTTCAAAGCATTTACAATTTAGAGCAAGCCTTAAAAAAAGGCACCTGCTTGAACTGAAATATCTTTCAAGTCTACCAAGGACACAACTACATTGCATTATCCCTGCCATGTACCGAAAGCACATGAAAAAAATTCACCTTTGATAGAAATCTAGTGATTTCTTTCCATCAACAGAGTTTCCAAATTATTTTACTGAATATTTCTGAGTTCTTCTTCTTGCTTTGGTTAATAATTAATCCATAACCATGATTATTCATTGTTTAATGAATAACATATATATAGAATTATATGTTTATGGCATCATTCTAACACAGCTCATCTACATTCTCTTTCCCAAAATATCAAGATATATATTAAAACAAAAAACAAATTCAAAAAAGAAATACAAAACCATTTCAGCATAGCACCCAACAATATTAATGTAAAAGCTTTTATGATAGAGAATGGACTGGTCCACAATATGTCAAAGTTTATCTTTGGCATTTCCCTGCTTCTCTTTCTCTTTTCCTCTCTTAGCTCTTGTGTCTCCTCTGCCCCACTCGCAGATATCCAGGGCCCTCATTCTGCCTTTTGGATGACAATAGTGAGCCTACTTCAGTGCTCTCAGCTCAGGCTTGCCTTATAATGAAAAATCTCTCGAGGACTAAATTACTTCCCTTTTCTCTCTTCCTGGGCTCCATCAAAATGCACATAACTAGAAAAAAGCAATTTAATTAAACTAAGCCACACTGGACTGTGAATAATTGATTAATAGACTACTTAACCCTCCCTGGGATATTTTTCTTTTAAAAGAGGACACTCTAATCTGAGTGACTCTGTAACAGGCAGAATTTCAAACAGTTCAAAAAAGTAAAGAGAAATATATAGGCTTCATTCAGGGAGATATGTTTCGATAGAAGGGCCTTCTAAGGGTTCCTTAAATTATCCATGTTGGCGGCCACATAGTCAGCCTCCATTCCTAACTAGGAGAATAAAGCATTGACTGAAATGTCCTTTTGCAGTTTTATAAGTGAGCAGTAAAGTACTCTCAAAGGAAGGCATTTGACTTTGAAAGAGACTTCAGAAGTCAGAGTATGGTTTATTAGTCCTTTGGGTGAACTGAGAAATACAAATGCTTCTTTTAATTTGGAGCCAAATTCCTAAGAGTCATCCTTAAACACCAAATATCACTATGACAAAGGGCAAATCCTTTGTTGTGGAAGTGACCCTTTTTTAGATTAGTTACATGTTTGTTAACTTTTAATTGGAGGATGGGAATGAGCACCAGAAATACATGATATAGCTCTGTATATTGCAAAGATGCAAATAACAATGTATTGGAAAAGAAACCTCATACTAAAGTTCTTCCTTTCATTTCATCCATCCTACCTTCTAGATCTCTCTCTCTCTCACACACACACACACACGCACACACATACACGCACATTAACCTTTGAGGATAGTAAAATCCACTATTCCTCAAACAGTATTTACAGAGTAATCTCTTAAAATTTAGCTATTATCTAAAATTTTGGAATAACATTCATAATTACAATGCTATCATATCATTATTATTAATAAAATAGGTTTGATGTGGTTAGGACTACCTTTTTGCTTTGATTGACAGTATATTTTTTTCTGCCCTTATACCAGGCATAAAATGCAAAGAGAAGGAACTACTTATTCTCGGCCTTCAGTTTCACTGACATAAATTGAAGCTTATCCTCTGCTCTGGCTTATTTATTGTATATTTTACCCTCCTCTACACCCAGGTGACAATGCAGACCTCTCTGGTCATGATAAAAGCCTCCAGCATTTTACTCTGTTGCAATAGTTTTAAAAATCAACAACCTAACCCTGGTTATCAGTCAACTACATTAATATCTCAGAGTTAATGAGCATCTTTTTGCAGAAATGTCAGGCTATATTTAGCCCTTTGTGAACTTTTTCATTGTATTAAAATATTACATTTTGTCTTAATTTTCAAAATTCATATGATGTGGCTGGATTAAGGGTTACTACACAAGAAAAGCATTCTTAGTCCTGGTATATATTCCCCAAACAAGAAAATTTTTATTAGTTTTTTCTTTCCACTCAAAAAATCCTTCTAGCTAAGTAAATTTTCTACACCAAACCCTGCTGCACTATTAGCTTCAGATCTATCATCTGAAAGAGGCTGTCATTTTCCCACTCAAAGGTACATCTTGAATAGGGTGAACAAATGTATCTAATTCAACTTTTTTAAAAAGACATGACCCACAAGAATGGGAAGAACAGGACAGGAGACAATGGCAATGACATTTTTAAAGCTGAGAAGCAGGTGGACAAATAGTAACTGAAGTACTACACCCAAGACAGCTCAATCTTGAGTGAGTGATGGGAAAAGCCAAGAATTAACTAGTTACACAACAGATACCCCCAAATGCTCAGCAACTAGCAGTACCAACTTCTCTAAAACTGGGAATTAAAAATGGGTAGGCAGATAGAAACCTAAAATAAGGAGACCGGATAAAAGCTATCTGAGAAGTACTTAGATATCTATATGTCTTCCCCTACTCCACTTTAGTCACTTAAGTTATTAGAATCTTGTTTCAATCTAAGCATCTTTATATTGAGCTAAAACAAACTGATTCGTCTCCAAATAAGGAATACCTTTAAAGAATTCATTTACTGGCTAGTCCTCAATAATATCCTCCTCTCTTTAGAAAAACAGAGACCAAGAGGTGCCAAAATTATTATTCCACAGTCTTTAGCACAGAGTGCCACTTGGATTTTCTCACAAGCTGATAAAGTGCAAAACCTGCTCTGACCCATTTAGACTCCAAAGCTTCATTACAAACCTCCCAATAATTGAACAACTGCAATTCATTATGAGCATGCTGTAATCCAGGGCTTCATGAAGAAAGTATCTGAATGGTAGGAAGCAGTTGAAATGAATCTTCTGAATTCCTTTACAATTCTAAAAGTAAACAGGAGACTTTCTGGATATGGTTAAGATACAGAAAATCAGATGGAGCCTAGGTTCTTTAACATTCATTGCAATAAAACTTTTTGCATACTACCTAACTTCTAAAATATAGAGAATTATGTTTTAAAATTTCAAGACCTTCCAAGAGGAAATATTGAAGTACAAATTTCCAACAAATACTGGTGAAATAAGTTCACTCCAAATGATAATTCATGTTGATAGTTCCATATTAAAAATCATGTTAGAAGCCTGTAATTCCTCCCCTTGAAAACATATAACTAGTCATGCTATATTGGAATCAGCTCTAGAAAATGATCTCTTACCACCAGAAATATTTTCACAGTCTGTTCTGGAAGAACAACCCAGTCTTTATCAAGCTAATTATCTTAAGTATATAAGGTAATTACTTCAAGATGGGCAAGGTGATATTTTTATACTTAATCATTCCAAAAAATAGACTGATAATATTTTTAGTATTTTTTAGAACTTCATAACAGATTTTTTTCATAACAAATGATAAATATCAATCAGGTATCCAGAACAGCTATTCTAAAGCCACTATTCACCTCTGTTCCATCTCACTTAGGGACAGTTAAGATTAATTAACAGTTAAAATTAATTTCTCTGAATAATTTCTTTGACCCATCTCTTGGGTCTATTATTAGCATTTGACCCAATAGGCAGAGACCATCAACAATAAAAAATGTATAATGCTGACAATTCTGTATATGACCACTCTGGAATATCAATCATATACAGTTAAAAGCCAGGATTTTTCTTATGCCACATTTAATCTTCCACTTCAGTCTTTAAAGAGATTAAATACGTCTGTGTTCAAGAGCACTCTAAAAATCTATATGTAAAAGTGATTTAGTAATGTTGTTGATTTACAAAAATAAAGCAATAGTAGAGTATCCTACTCTTTGAAAATGCGTAATTTTATTTTCTCTTTGTAAGAGGCCTCTCAAATAAGTGTTGGTCTCTGTTGACAATAGTCATAAAGCTCAGTATTAACATTAAATGTATTTAATTTGGTAAAATCATTTAGCTTTTAAAAGGAAAATTTTAAGTAGCCCAAATAAGAAAACCAACTCACAAAGCTACATGAGGGTATAGTTTATAACCTCGCATGAGGTTGCAATGCTACTTAAAATCAGACACGGACCGAGGGGCCTGAATTGTTGTATACAGACAATATGGTATATTAGTAACTTCTACCTTAAAGTTTTTCACTCCAAAGTGATTTGCTTTTCTTCCTAGAAGGCACAGGAGAGCTAACTGAAAATATACTCACGGGTTGTAAAACAAAAAACATTGTGAACCATATATCTTATCATCTAAGCAAAAAAAAAATTTATAAACATAATTTTATCAAATCCTAAGAACACTTATTTCTTTTGGACAAATTCCATGAGAAAAAAAATGTGCCTTGCAGAAAGTGTGGATAGCCTTTTATAAGAAACAGATAATACTACTTAAGCCAACTGATAGTACTTAATTACTTACCTTTTTGCCTTAGTTACAACAAAACTTCTAGAAACAAATTCACTGCCCCAAAATCATAGTAATCTCAGTTGCTTCATAGCATAGAAACCTTGTATTCTTCCTTTTTTTATCTTTAATTATTCAGCTTTACATTGCTTTAAATTTTTAAGACCAATTCCAAATAGGTAATGAACATTTCAAATAGATTCCAAAATCCTGACAATCTTCTGATTGCTTCTTCTCACATATGCCTGTCTTCTTTTGGCACCAAAAGAATTCTAGAATCAGAATATTTCTTTGTGATGTATTAGATAATCTATTATTATCATCCTGCCTATGTCACGGGGAGCTCCCTATTCCAAACAGTATAGGTCCAGACTAAGCTCCTTCATGAAGAACACCAAATCTGACAACAGAAAATAATAAAATACCTCACAGGAGAAAGACCCTACTTTAACATATAAAATTTAAAAGAACCAATAAAAGTTGACTGAAGGATAAGCATTCCTTATTTTTCATCATTTCTTAAAATATTTAACATTATATAACAGTATAAAACCACAGTTGTCCATGGATGATTAAAAGTGCAGTGCTTATAAAACCAAGTATTAGATTACATCAAAAGGCTTGATGTAATCAATGTTGCATCAAATGCAACATTGAATGCAAAACTAACAAATGTTGTAAAGTATTAGACCTAGAAAACTGAAATTACTTTGCAGCCATCTCTGACTGGTTTAAATTTATAAGAGTTCAGTTTAACTGGGCTTGGTGGTAAATGAACTAAATACTGTGATTGGCATCTGATCTTAATACACACATTGTGATATCTTCAAAATTGACACTTTCTTCTTGGTCACTCTTCTCTCTTGTATCACCACTATATAAGGCAGTGATCCTTAATCAGAGATGGTTTTACTTACCTGGGGACATTTGACAATGTCTAAAGACATTTGTGGTTGTCGCAATGGGGATAGTGTTACTGGCATTTAATGGGTAAAGGCCAGGGATGATGCTAAACCATGATGCTAAACCCCTTACAATGCACGGGACAACTCCAGACAACAAAGAATTACCCAATCCAAAATAATAGTATTGTGAAGATTGAGAAACCCTGGCAAAAGGACTAACAGTACAAAGATCCTATTAATGTGCTATGCTTCATGTTGTAATAAGGAAGACGAAAGAACTAAGGCTAACAACTTTTTCAATGGTCAATTTAACCCTAGAATTTATTCTACATTTTGGCACCCAAAATCCATACTCATTCATTAAGCTCTCATTCTAGTCACATACTTTCATTCAAGAATCTTCTTATGCCATTCCAATCCAATGCTGGCAGATACCTCTGAATAATTAATATTAAGTACCATTTTTAATAAAAGCCCTCAGGGTCATATGTCTATTCTGAACAAAAGCTCAAAGAGAAACTAAATAAAATACATTTTGTCAGTCACTAGTCCTTCAATGTCTTCTATTTAAGCCATCTTTTACTCCCAAATGAAGTTGATTATTCAGTGGCAATTTTCCTGTTTCTGTTATAGTTCTGACAGTTCTCTGAATCTTCAACCTTGATCATGAAGAGACATGCTCCAAAATGCAAATCAGGTATCCTCACCATACTAAAAACTATACAGTGTCACAATAGAAATATCAGAAACCAAAGTTCTCTGATCAGATGCTTTCTATGAAATACGAAATAGCTAAACCAACTCTAAGCTATGCCTCAAATTTATATGCTTCCAAGCTATTCAAATATAAAACAAGCACTACAAATGGGCAACCTTGTCCATCGCAAGGCTAATAAATCAAAATCACCAAGGTAAGTTAACTGCATTTTCAGTGGGTGCAGATTTATCATCACAGGCATGATAATCATGAAACCACTAGAAAAAGCAATGTGTTTTCCATGACCTTGGTCATAATTCACCAACAACACTGACTTATAATGTTTCACTATATCACTCTGGGCACACTCTAAAAAACGACTTCAGGACTTTGGGTCTTCTGAACACGCATGTGTTCATCTGATGATTTTTTTGACACTACAGTTTAGTATGAAAACTATAAACACCTAATACCTAAAGAATAAGGCAGTGGATAAGAAAACTAAAGAAAAGCAGGACTTAAATGTCTTTAAAGGTTTCCGAAAATGAAAAGCTGGTGGGAAATCTCAGTTAGTTCAAATACAGAAGCCTCCACATTTTCACCTTTTCAACAATGACTATAACCTTTACATCTGACAATTTCTTTTAGTTGAATTCCCTACAGCAGGAATGTCGTCAAGGTTGAATTAAAGTCAGAGAAGTTTCAAGCATTCTGTTCTGTAAGTAGTTTTATTTTGATTTCCACAAGTGGAGAAAGGCTTGACTGCAGCAAATGTTTCCAAGAAGGAGAAAGTGGTTAAGAGATGCTGATACCTTTCCAGGTTTTCAGAGATTAATAGAAAGTATAGAAAATCACATAAGGAACACAAGATAGAGGAAACAAGTTGCTGCAAAGATGGACAAGATATCAAAGTATACTTTCCTAACTTGCACCGCTGCTCCCAAGTTTAGAACGTGAAAGAACTGAAATTGCATTTTTAAAATATTTAAATGGAGACTTTTAAAATCCTAGGACAAAAGGCCAAGTGTCCAGAGATAAAATTTTGAAAAGTTTGACTATTTAAAGAACTGCATAAAATCAGAAGCCTGAATTGGAATCCTGATTGGGATCCTTCCTAGATATGTAAATTTGGGCTAGCTATATAATCACTCAGAGCCTCTGGTGTTTGTTCTTATTGTTGTTTGTTTTATTTTCATTTTTTGGTTGTTTTGGTTTTGGTTTTTAGTTGTGAGGTAGAGATCATAATGTATATCAAGAGCATGAAACGTATGTTATGCAAGGAAATTCATGCCATTAATTATTAACTCTCCCATGAAATAGGTTATGGGTCTTTGTGAGAAGACAAAGAGCAGAGACAGAGAGTGAGCAAGAGCTCCACATTTATTGCTGACCATGGGTTCTGAAGGCAGTCCAGAAAGTGATCACTGTCGAGTTTTTCTGACTGCTGGGTGGGAAATGAATCCATTGGAAAACTCAAGATTCTAATAATAGTGGTAGCTAACATGCTAGACACAACAATCTAATTGAGGTGGTTCTATCATTATCTATTAGGATTCTTATTCTACTACTGCAAAAATCAAAGATCAGATAAATTAAGGAGATTTCTCAGGTCATAGGCATCAAATGGAGGTGTGATAAAACCAAAAGCAAGCTCGAGAGCTGGCAGCAATGGTCATAGAGTGGGTTCTCTCCATAAGGGGTCCCAGATGCAATGAAACATTAGAATCATTCTCATGAGAGACTAAACTATCAAATATTCCTTTATTCTGTTTCAAACATACATATTAATGGAAGAGAATAAAAAATTCAGAGTATTAAAAGATATTTTGAAATAAATAAAAAAGATTGAATTATAAAATAAATATAATTGGGATAATAACCCTCCATTTGGGAAAGAAGAAATCCTGCCACACACCATAACACACAAAAAATAAACTACAGAGGAAATAACTTTTATTGCTATTGTTGTTGTCATTGTTAGAGACAGAGTCTTTCTCTGTTGCCCAGGCTCAAGTGCAGTAGCGTGATCATGCTCACTGCAACTTTGAACTGCTGGATTCAAGCAATTCTTCCACTTCATCCTCCTGAGTAGCTATGACTGCAGGCACACACTATTGCATCTGGCTAACTTTTAAAATTTTTGTAGAGATAAGTCTCTCTTTGTTGACCAGGCTGCTCTCAAATTCCTGGGTTCAAGCAATCCTTCTACCCAGGACTCCCAAAGTGCTGGCATTATAAGCATGAACCACCATACCTGTCCCCAAAATAAAATTTTATGCATAAAAACTCAATAGCATATTTTAAAAATTAGAGTATTTTTATGTTGAGGCTGTTCTGTCTAAGCATGACTAAAAAGCCAAAAATCATACAGGAAAATATTAAAAGTTTTGACCTGTAAAATTTAACTTCTGTTCAAAAAATACACCACAAAGTCAAAAGATATATTATTGAGCAAAACATTTGCAGCATATCTTTAATAAAGTACAAATTATCAATTTAAAAAGATGAACATTGTTTTTAAAAAATCAAAAGACGGCCGGGCACGGTGGCTCAAGCCTGTAATCCCAGCACTTTGGGAGGCTGAGACGGGCGGATCACAAGGTCAGGAGATCGAGACCATCCTGGCTAACACGGTGAAACCCCGTCTCTACTAAAAAAAAATACAAAAAACTAGCCGGGCGACGTGGCGGGCGCCTGTAGTCCCAGCTACTCAGGAGGCTGAGGCAGGAGAATGGCATAAACCCGGGAGGCAGAGCTTGCAGTGAGCTGAGATCCGGCCACTGCACCCCAGCCTGGGTGACAGAGCGAGACTCTGTCTCAAAAAAAAAAAAATCAAAAGACATACAGACACAATTCATAAAATAAATGAAAATGGCCAGTAATTAAAAGATGATTGAAAGATAATAATTAAAACAACAATCTGATACTTTTCACCTATCTGTCAAAAATTATTATGATTATTAATGCCCAGTGCTGGGGAAGTTGGGACTCATTTCATTGCCAATGAGAGAATACACAGGTACAAGTTCTCTGGAAAGGAATTTATCAATCTACATCAAATTCAAAATGTATGTGCCTTCAAACTAGCAATTTTACTGCTAGGGATGTTTCTAAGGAACTAATCTAACAAGTATTCAATAAGTTATGTAGAAAGGCATTTGTGGAAAAATTAGTTAAAACGATGACATCTTTCAAACAACGTAAGTGTCCCTCAGTTTGTTGATCAAATTATGGTATTTCCATACTATGATATGTTATTCATTTGTTTAGAAAAGTAGATTAATATTTAGAAACCTGTTCTTGGCATAGTGTTGCTTGATTAAAGCAGGCTAGGGGATAATTATTTATTATAGCATAATACAATTTATGTAATCAAATACATATTTTTAAAAGAAATAAAAGAAAATAGCTTGGAAAAATATAAACCAAGGTTAACATGGTTGTCTATGAATAGTTGAATCATAAATATTATTTTCTTCCTTTTGTTTCAATATTTCCTGATTTTTCTTTAATAAACATGTTTTGCCTTTGTAATTAAACTTATTACAACCAAAGAATTTATATTAAAATATTCATCTTTTTAATAGGCTCATAAACATTAATTAAAGAAAATCAATCTGTTTTTACAGAGAATACTGTTTTTCTTTTTTTGCATCTAAACTAAAATAGACCAGTCTTCCTAGTAATTTTTTTTCATATTTAAGATAAATTGATTCATTGCTTCTAAAATCTAAAATCAAGGAGTATAGCTAATACTTACTCTAGCCCTTACAATTTTAGCCTTTCCAAAGTAAAATTGTAAGTGTCTGCTGGTCAATTCGTTTTTAAACTAAAATGGATGATGTAACATTAGTATCCAACACACGTTGTTGATTGGCTGACTCACTTTCTAGCAATGTGTAGAAAAATGTCATGGTGCCTACGAACACACTAAAATATGATGACAGATTAATTATTTAGAGGGTGAATCATAGCTACAGAAAAAAATAAACAAGGGAAAATAAAGGATTCTGAAATTAATCACATGAAGGATTCTGTGTAAATGTGGAAGACAGGTTCTTCTATTTGTAGATGATAGTTGGCTACTTCTGGAATTAATTTTTAAAGTCTCCAATCATGTTCGGAAAGCATTCAGTCTCAAAACAAGTTTCTTATTTTAGTCTCCACACTCATTGAGCCTTTCTCCAGAGAAGCTGCCAAACCCAGCACCAGTTGGCCTCTTGGGAACAAGACTAAGCTAACAGCAGATACTTCTTTTTGAACTGTTAATAGATGTTAAAAGGATAGAGCTGAACTAATCTAAATCTATTAAGTTGGAAACAAAGGTTGCCTCCAAGGGAATTTGAATTCTATGGTTCTATGGTCAAAATTTAAAACATTTCCATTTTCTTCCCCATAACTGCTTACCTTTTTTTTTTTTTTTTTCTTTTTTTTTTATTGAGACTAAGTATCACCCTGTCGCCAGGCCAGAGTGCAGTGGCGGCACAATCTTTGCTCACTGCAACCTCCGCCTCCTGGGTTCAAGCGATTCTCCTGCCTCAGCCTCCCAAGGAGCTGGGACTACAGGGGGGGCACCACTACGCCCAGCTAATTGTGCTTACCTCTTTTAAGTGCTCTGTTTTTTCTTAAATATTGCTTGTAAATAAGTGCCTATCAATTCTACTGCTCTCTTTTGCCTGGCTCTTTCCTGTGTTGTCAAAGTGGTCCTTGGAAGCATTAGTGAAACCTGAATAAAACTAGGCATAGCAGCATGTTACACAAGCCTCATTTCCTTACCTCCCTTCCTGGACCCCATCCAGACTATCAATGAAATTTACAGAGATTCAAGTTAATAGGGAGAAAAAAGTAAAAGCACATGATTGCTAGATTGCTAATGAGAGTATAAATTGGTCCCACTGCTCTGCAGGGCAATATAAAGCAACGCTTTTTAAAATCTTCATGCCCTTATACCCAGTAATTCCACATAACTATTTATAGTCAAGTAAGTCCAGCACAGCATTATTTGATTCACAATAGATTCATTCACTTGCCAGATTTTTTTTCTAACTTTAATCAGATAGTACTCTAATACAGAAAACACTCACACATCCAGAAACAACGTTAGAGCTGCAGTAGACATGAAAAATCTTTTTGCTCAGTTATTTCCAGTGATTTTCAAACAGGTTCCTAAGGATTATTTTTAAATGTTGGAGAGTATTTGATGGTCCTAGTGGGTGGGCCAGGGATGTCACATGCTGGCAATGCCTGCATTATTTCCATATAACAAAGAATTCCCCTGCCCAAAGTACCAGCAGTAGAACTGGTGCTCTACCCAGGTCCTCTCTTCAAGGTCACCCATTCCCAGTTTCTGGGAATATTGCTCATTTCTGGATCATAGCTATGTCTTTCATAAGGCATTGCTGCAGAGACCTGCCTTGCCCAAGGTTTCATTATTCCTCCTTCCAGGTGGTACCCATGGGTGATGTCTGGCCAATACAGGAAACAATGGCTGACTCCTTTGCTTCAACTTGGGACAATTCCACAGGGCCTCTATAGCTCCTTGTAGGATTGACTGAGGGCCTCAATTGGTATCCTATTGCAGGTTAGCTTCTCCCTCTGCCCAATCCTGCCTTCCCAACTTCATTATAAAAGTATCTCTTATGAACACATACCAGTAAAACTTCTGCCTTCCACCCTCCCTCTCAGTTTGTTTCCATGGAACTCAATTTATGACAATCTTCACTGAGATACACTGCTTTAGTCCATCCCCTTATACTCCAGATGTGTCAAGAAGGTGCTAGAGAAAGATCATGTCTCAAGTACAGAGGTAGATAGTTAAGCAATCTTTGCACATACTACACGTTAGAAACTACAAGAAGTTTAATAGGGAGAGAACCAAGAAAGAAAGAAAAACATGTTAAAATATTTATTGTGGGAAAGTATACGCACCTAAAGAGAAGAAAGAAGAATGAGAATGACAAAAAGCATTAAGACATGACTGTATGGAGAAATGTTAAATAATGATAAAATTTGAGAAGCAATATTACTCATTTACTACAATAAGATAAAAGAAGACTGCCCAAATATCTCAGTTTGGGGAAGACTATTTACTGGATTCTTTAACTACTCTCAGTCTGTCTAACCTATTCATAATTAGTGTTCATCATGGTGATGAAGCCAAAAGATAATAATTAGATACTTTCTTCTTAAAAGTAAACAGCTACGAGGACATAGAGACCATCAACTGTAGTGAGAGTGAATAAGCATGAAAGTAAAACAAATCCCTTTCATCTGCAACCATTATTCCTCTGTCCTCAGAAAAGGCAGCTAATTCTAAACACCCATTGTCCACTAAAGTCTTTCTTATCCCCAGTGTTCTCTTCCTAGTCATTTGTCAATCTTGGAAGACATGTCTCTTCCATGGCCCATTACTCCACTCTTATTTTAACACAGTTCTTAAATACAGTGTGATGATATTTTTACCCTGCAACTTTTATACTTACTATACCTCTGTTCTGTATCAAATGCAGAAATTTCCTGTATTTTCAAGAATAGTGTAGAAAGAACTGCAATACTGCTGAGAGTTCCAGTTGTGACCTAACAAGCACCTCTCCAAAAAAGAAAAAAAAAATGCAGGTTTTGAAAAAAATTTTAATGTAACCCCACACTTAGAATGCAGAACTAGTTTGTAAAATTAGTAAGACTTTTTATTTTTGCATAAAAACAAAGCTGACTTTATCACACTGGCTTTCTTAATTTTCTCAGAATCAAAACTAGTATTTTTTAAAACAGGAAATAAAGTACACTAAATGAATGGAATTATTACCAAAGCCAATATGGCCAAGATAATTTTCCCCAAACCCTCATTTGAAAAGAATTTGATATCTTAATGTAAAAAGTCAAAGAAATCCTTGGAGTTTAAGCATCTCAAAACATTGTGTCAAATACCTAACATTTATTTTTAAGTAATTTGAACAGTACTTTTATCTTGTACATGTCCAAAAACAATCTTGAAAAAAATATTATTCTAACTTACAGTTAAAATGTCCTGCCTTTCAAAGTCTAACAGGTAACATGGATAAAATACTAGGTTCTTGTCTATTCACTCATGATATGAAAAGAATCTTGTCCAACAGCTTCAGGAAAATGTACTAAGTAGAATTTACGTTAATCATTTTCTCATTGTTATCTACAGTAGGAAGGAGTCAAACTTTAGGATTTAACTCTTTAAAAGTTGAATAATGACAGGAGTTATCATTGCCAGATCCCACTCAATTATGTAAAATCTATAATTTTACATCAAAGAGCACCATGGTACTATTTTAGTCATCCTCTGATTTATTGGCCTCGCTCTCTTCATATTGCATAGAACAATCATATGCTTAATTAAATTTAGAAAAAGCAATAAGCATTCCACATTTTGGGGTGGCAATATGGACCTCCTCCTGTGTTAAACATGTCCCAGTTTATGGCTAAGTTGACAAATCAAAGGCTAAACTAGAAAAGTCAGGACAGCTTGACTTTGTTGGGTTCCCAATTGTACAGCTTGCAATCTTTCTATTTCACTGAGGTAGCGGGGCACCATAACAGGAACAGATTGTTCCATCAGCAGAACAAAAATCGAACCAGCAGCAGTTTTCTTTAAAACTGAGACTGTTTTCCAAATGTGCGTGCTCTAGTTAGGACTAAGGTTATTTATTCAAATGCTAATAGAAGTTAAATGTGGTCATTAGCTTTCTAAGTTGAATTTAAAGACAATTTCTTTTCTCTCTTGCCTAGAAGATCTGGTCATATGCCTAGATATTTTCCTGGCTATTAGATTCTGAACCAAATTCCCCTTTGTATGAAATTGTGATTGATCCCTCTGTTTAGTGTGGCATCATTCCACAAACATTCACACATTTAGAAAATAGTGTTGCCTCAGTTTCTTTATAATTATGATTTAGTTCTACTCTCCTGGGTCACTTTGAAGATCAAGGTAGTAAAGGACTAGAAACCCTTGCATAGTAGAAATAACGTTCTGGTAGATAGTCTTTATTAAATCTGTTCAATTTACACCCCTGGTTTTCCATTGTCTTTGTGATGAAAATCAAAACTACTTAATTTGGCTTACAAGTCCTGTACCATCTGTCTTCTGTTTACTCTTCCAAGGCCCCATTTTCCCCTTGAACTCTAGCCTCAGCTTCAGTAAACTTCTTCCCATTCTGCAAGGCACCAAACTTTGTTGTACTGGAGCCTGCACACATCCCTGTCTCTACCTGAACACTCTTGCTGGAAGTACTATGATCCCTTTTGCCTGCCTACCTATTTCTCATTCTCATCTCATCTCTCTCTCTCTGATTCTAATACACATACACACATACGCACAGTATTTCTTAATGTCTGATAGAATTAGAGTTGCCATCAAAAGACATCTGTCTCAAAACATTTCTCTTACTAGGGCATCTTTGTGAAGATGCGAATATAAACTTTAGGAGAATTGGACATAGAATTATCTGCATGTAATGAACCTGGTGAAGGTAACAATACATTTTGCTTTATGAATATGGCAGGCACAGAAAAGAGCCTCAGGGTGAGAAAAGTCCAAGGAGAGTAGTAGGCATAGATGCAAACCTAGATGGGGTACCCACTTACAGGCCATGACCATCTCTGTATCAGTGCCACCAAACAAGGAACCAGGAAGTTTCTTGTGTGAATTCTGCTTCATGACAGTGGGAAGATAGAAGCTTACACTGAGAATCAACACTGCTTCATTCATTGAGAAAGTCTTGCTGTAAAAGAAATAAATAAATAATTAGCTGAATTTAAACAGGGTGTTTAGTGACTTTTAGTGGCACTGATCTACAGCACAATCTGAAGGCCCTAGAAAAAGAACTAAATAATAGGACCTTAAAAGCAAAAACAAGCTTACTAAATAAAAATTTTACATCCACTATTTCTATTTATATCCATAAATCCATTCATTGTTTTCTCTTACCTCTGGCACACTAGACCTACCTGTGCTACTAACTGGGCAAAAAAGGGAAAGCCTCTAAATTCAGGAAACAGGATATTAACATCATTTTACAATAAAGAGGTTGCACTGAATCAGTGGTTCAACTGAGGGTGATTTTGCCTCCCAGGAAGCATTGGCAACATCTGGAGAATTTTTTCATTGTCACAGCTACAAATAAATAAGAATATGCTACCGGCGTCTAGTGAGTAGATACTAGGGATACTACTAAACATTCTACAATGCACAGGACTGTCTCTTCCTGCCCCCGCTACTTCCCAACAAAGAATTATCCATTTCAAATTATCATAGTGCTGAGGTTGAAAGATCCTTCATTAAATAACCTCTGAAGTCCCTTTCACCTTTAACATTCTCTGATGCTTTATTTTGATGTTCACTAGAATTGTATTTATTTTAGTGATCTAACGAAAAGTGGTCAAAAATGACTTCTTTAATGTGAATTTCTGCAGTGAAATATACGTAGGCCATAAAGAAAATAGGGTAATAAAATTTCAGTATAAATTCAAAAGTTGAAAATGGTTATAATGCTCAGCAAACTTCCTTAGTGTAGGTGATGTAGTCTAATGGAATAAAAAAATTAACAAGTGGGAAAATGCCAGAAATTTCTGCCTAAAATAACTTCTTTTTCTCTATCAGCTATTTGTTTAATCCAATTGTATAAAAAGCAGAAAAATACTCAAGAAACCTGGATTCAGTCAGCATCTCTGTCCTGTTTCATTGCAGAGCCGTAAGCAGGATTCTATTATATATTCTTGGCTTTAGTTTTTTGTTTGTTTTCACTGGAAAACAGAGATATTACTTGAAGGGTACAACCAAGAATGTTTGACACAAAAATAAGATGGTTTATCGTATTCACTGAGGCCTCTGGTTAAAATGTATACTGTTTTTAAAAAATACTATCATTAATTCCGTTTTACAATGTCATTCTATATAAGTATTTTACAAATTCTTTTTTTTTTTTTTTTTTTTTGAGACGGAGTCTCGCTCTGTCACCTGGGCTGGAATGCAGTGGCCGGATCTCAGCTCACTGCAAGCTCCGCCTCCCGGGTTTACGCCATTCTCCTGCCTCAGCCTCCCGAGTAGCTGGGACTACAGGCGCCCGCCACCTCGCCCAGCTAGTTTTTTGTATTTTTTAGTAGAGACGGGGTTTCACTGTGTTAGCTAGGATGGTCTCGATCTCCTGACCTCGTGATCCGCCCGTCTCGGCCTCCCAAAGTGCTGGGATTACAGGCTTGAGCCACCGCGCCCGGCCATATTTTACAAATTCTTAAATCCAAACAGAATGACTATTCCTTTTAAATACAGTTTATAGTGTATGACTAAATTTCTTTATTAAAACATTAATTCAAAAGCAAATACATCCTCTTGCATATAAAAATTATATCTTGATGATTTCTAATGCTCATTTGCTTAATGATATCATTGTGCCTGTAAAATTCACCAGAAGTTAAATTTGGGGCCCCTGTCCTTTGGTGAAAGACCAAAGATCTCAAAGAGGATGTCAGTCATACCCCTGGAATTATACTCTTCTAGTCGATCTGTTTCAGCTTTCTCAGCTGGCACGTGCATACTTGAAAAGAACAAAAAGAAAACCTTCTCATATTCGCAGGAGGGTCTTTTGTCTTCGTTACTCTTGTGCAGAGAGAAGTGATCTTGTCTCTGCATCTTCTATTACAGTTTTGTTAAGTGGTTCCAAAAGTACTTACCTCCCAAATTCTTGCATATTGCTTTTAAGTATTCTTCAAAGTCATTAGACCTTTTATGTTCATAGCCATAAACAGATGGTATTATAATCCATGGTGCCTATATAAATATTAATAACTACATGCTAAGCATCAGATGCAAAATGGGCAATCAGGGTTTCTATTTAAATTTAAAGACTCAGAACAGAAATGTTAAGACAGAAACTGCAGACTAAAAACAACAACAACAACAGCAACAACTGCAGACTCAAAAAGTAATATGGATAACTGGAATGGTAACATAAATTTCCAAGTGTATAAGAATGAATAATGAGATAAAAATAATACTGAAGAGTTAAAACACAAGCAACTCTTTTGACTAATTAGTACAATGTAGTATTTAAGAGTAAATTTCCTGAAATTCTAGCCCTACTTATGAGACACAGGCATACCTCTAAGATACTGTGGGTTCAGTTCCAGGCTACCACAATAAAGCAAATATTGCAATAAAGTGAGTCACTCGAACCTTTTGGTTTCTCATAAGTTATGTTTACACTATACTATGGTCTATTAGTTTTTAAAGACAATTAACAATTATAACATTTAAAATGTGCATATCTTAATTTTAAAATACTTTATTGCTAAAAGATGCTAACAATCATCTCAGCCTTCAGATTGCAGCAATTCAGTGATATCTTTAAGCTCCACTTCTAATTCTGGTTCTCTTCCTATTTTCACTCCATCTGCAGTGACTTTTTTCAGTAAAACCTTGAACCCCCTTCAAGTTATCCATCAGTGTTAAAATCAACTTTGTCCAAATTCCTGTAACTGTTGATATTTTGATCTTCCATGAATCACGAGAGTTCTTAATGGCATATAGAATGGTGAATCATCTCCAGAAAGTTTTCAATTTACTTTTCCCAGACTCAAATTACTATCTATGGCAGTTAGAGTCTTACAAAATGTATTTCTGAAATGACAGAACTTGAAAGCCAAATGACTCCTTGATCCACAGACTGTAGAATGGATGTTGTGTTAGCAGGCACGAAAACAACATGATTCTCCTTGTACATCTCCATTAGAGCTCTGGGTGATGAGGTGCATTGTCAATGAGCAGTAATATTTTGAAGGCAATTATTTTTTCTGAGCAGTGGATTTCAACAGTAGGCTTATTCAGTAAACCATGCTATAAACAGATGTACAGTCATCCAGGCTTTGTTATTCCATTTACAGAGCACAGGCAGAGTAGATTTCCCATTATTCTTAAGGGCCCTAGAATTTTAAGAATGGTAAATGAGCACTGGCTTCAATTTGAAGTCACCAGCTGCATTAGCCCCAAACAAGAGTCAGTCTGTCCTTTGAAGTCAGGAATTTTCTACTTCTCTCTAGCTAGGAAAATCCTAGAGAGCATCTTCTATTAGAAAGTTGTTTCATCTACACTGAAAATCTGATTTAGTGTGGTCACCTTCATCAGTGATCATAGCTAGATCTTCTGGATAACTTGGCTGCAGCTTTTCCATGAGCACTTGCTGCTTCACCTTATATTTTTGTGTTATAAAGGTGTCTCCTTCCATTAAACCTCATGAACCAACATCTGCTATTTTCCAACTTTTTTCCTTCAGCTTTATCACCTCTATTAGCCCTTACATAATTGAAGAGAGTTAGGACCTTGATCTAGATAGGACTTGGGGCCTAAGAGAATGCTGTGGCTGGTTTGATCTTCTATCCAGACCACTCAAACTTTCTACATATCAGCAATAAGGCTCTTTTGCTTTCTTATCATTTATGTGTTCACTGCAATAACATTTTTAATTTCCTTCAATAACTTTTCCTTTGCATTCACAATTTGACTATTTGGTGGAAAAAACCTAGCTTTTGGCCTATCTCAGCTTTCCACATGCCTTCCTCACTAAGCTTAATCATTTATAGCTCTTGATTTTAATAGGCTTGTAACTCTTCCTTTCACTTGAACATTTAGAGGTCATTATAGGGTTATTAATTGACCTAATATCAATATTGTTGTGTCACAGTAAATACAGAGGCCCAAGCAGAGGGAGAGAGACAGGGAACAGCTGGTCAGTAGAGCAGTCAGAACACACACAACATTTATTAAGTTTGCTGTATTAAAAGGACGTAGTTCATGGCACCTCAAAAAAATTACAATAGTAACATCAAAGATCACTGATCACAGATCCCCATAACAGATATAATCATAAAATGTTTGGAATATTGTGAGAATTATCAAAATGTGACACAGAGACACAAAATGAGCACCCATCGATGGAAAAATCATGTCAATAGACTTTCTCAATGCAGGGTTGCCACAGACCCTCAATGTATAAAAAATGCAGTATCTGTAAAGTGTAATCAAGAAAAGCACAATTGAAGTATGCTTGTATGTGAATTAACTTCATTTCTGTATATTTTTATACAGAATATTTTATACAAGGATATTTTATCCTTGCCTGTAAAACAGGGTTATCAAAGTACTTGCCTCGTATAGTGTGAGTAACAAATGAGTCCATATAACGTACGTGTGCATTGCCTGACACAGAACATCCATTTAATATACTTTGACCATTATCCAGAAAAATGATCTATTAATAGAAATTAGAGTCTAGACTAGGGGTTGGCAAAATACAGCCAGGCCCACAAGCCAAATCCAGTGGGCCACTGCTTTTGTAAGCAGTTGTCTTGGAAACCAGCCATGCCTCATTCATTTACATACTGCCTATGGCTGCTTTCACCCTATCATATGGTCTAGCTCTGTGTCTCTGCCCAAATCTCATCTTGAATTGCAATCAGAATTGTAATTCTCATGTGCTGGGGGAGGGGCCTGGTGGCAGGTGACTGGATCACAGAGGCAGTTGCCCCATGTTGTCCTCATGACAGTGAGTTCTCCAAGATCTGATGGTTTTATAAGGGGTTCTTCCCCCTTCGCTCTGCACTTCTCTCTCCTGCCACCTTGTGAAGAAGGTGCCTGCTTCCCTTTCCACTATGATTGTAAGTTTCCTGAGCCCTCCCCAGCCATGAGGAACTGTTAGTCAATTAAACCTCCTTCCTTTATAAATTACCCAGTCTCAGGCAGTTCTTTATAGCAGTGTGAGAATGGACTAATACGACCTACAACAACAAAGTTAAGTCCTTGCGACAGAAACCATATGGACTGCAAAGTCTAAAATATGTACTACCTACAACTTCACTGTTTCTAAGGATCTATTGCCCTGAATAAACATACTAACAATTATCAAGAAGCAGAGCACAAGTATCCTTTGCTTACACATGAGCAAAGCTTTCTGGGAGTTCTTCACCTGAAAGGTTTTATTCCAAAATTACATGGAAGGAATTGGTGAGGGAGAAAGAATAAGCGCATCCTGCAAGGACGAAGAAAAGAAAATATTCTTCAGATGTTGGGTTCTTACAGTTGAAAGCCACTATCATGGCTGCTGTCTCTTCTAGGGATTTAATAGAAAACCATTTGGAAAGGAGTGGAGAGACTTCACAGAGCTGTGGTTAAGAGCGTAAACACTGGGGTTAGGTCTCTTGGATTCAATCCTGGCACTGCCCTTATCTATCTGTGTGACCTTGGCAAATTAATTTCTCTGAACCTCAGTTTCCCAATCTACGAAATGGATCCAAATAATAGCATCTATCTTATGGGATAGTAAGGATTAAATAATTTACTAAAAGCCTTTTGTACTTAATACCAGTAATCTGTTCCTGAAAATTGAATGTGTAGGCACAAATGCTCACCAGCCTATATTATTCTAAATTAGAAAAATCCACAGTCAACTTCCTAAACAGAATCTGAAGCAGTAACACTGTGCCTATTTGTAACTAACAGAAAATCGTTTGGGGATTAAAATGTTCAAAACGTCTCTTTCTGACCACTAAACATCATTAATATGCTTGTTGAAAAACTTTCTATGAAGTAACATCTTTTTCGCTTAATTGTTTTTCTCAGTTACTCTGCCATTTCACTATCGTCTTCTCTATTTTCTTCAATATTTTCTTATTACACAGTTTTAGGCAAAACGAGGCCTAAACACAAAGCCTTTGTACAAACAGTTCAGGACTAGCACACAATGAGAGTGGGGGTCACACTGAGTATGATGCAGTGACGCCCCAACTGGAGCCAGTAGCATTCAAAATGCCCAAGATTATGGCTTTTCGAAAAGTCTACACAGTATTCTGATCTTCTGTCACTCTGAAAAAACTCCAGACTTTTTACTGTACATCCTTTCATTTAAAATTGTTGTATTGAGTTTGGAAAAGGTACATATACATTTTCCCCATATAAGCATTGCCTGAAAGGTATGTACAATCTATGACGTCTAAGTATTAAAACTAAACAAAAAAAGTCCCCAGGTTGTACCCCAACTCTTGCCCAAACCCCTCCTGCTGCCCCAAGGCAGCTCACCTGTGCTTCTGCCTCAGCCAGGCTCCGCTCCTGAAGCACTTTGTACCCCCTCAGCGTGTGGCACCTCTACCCGCTCCACACTCCTCATCAAGCCCCAGCGCGCACCGCGTCCCGCCCGTCACGTGACTCCTCCCCTCACCCCTCCCCGCCTTCCTCCCGCCCACTGCCGACTCCTCAGCAACCTGGGGCCACTTCCCTGTCGTGGCCTCCGACTTGTCAGTGATCCAGAGACCTCAGCCGTCCACCCACTTGGCAAACCTCCTGCAGGCTCAAGACAGTGCCCTCAAGGTACAAACGAGTGTTTCTCACAGGCAAAGAGGTCTTTCAGTGCCTTTGAAGGGGGTCAGGGCTACAGAGAAAAACAATGGCCGTCACATAGCCTCAGACTTAGCTATTGTTCATGGGCGGAGATCTTCACCAGCTTCAGAAGTAGACTGGTTAGCTCTAAGGCCTTTGTAGGCCTGTGGCCTCTTACTGTAGTGGCCCAGGACTACCAGAAAATGGACGCGAGGAATCCAGGTAACTGCAAAAGATAGGAAGCAGAGATCTGTCGGTCACCTCAGTGTCAGGGCCCCGTCGCTGGCTTCCCCCTTTTGGCTCACACTGGAGGGCAGCGGCCCCACTCTGAACTCCAGTGGGTACGACTGGAGTTGCTGCCTGCTTGGGTGCATGCTGGGCTTAGGGCTGGGATGTGCTAAACCTCCCTAAATGCCAGATGCCCACTTGGAGAGGGGAGAAAATAGGAAAGGCTAGGAATTTACCTCACATTCTTTTTGCTGCAAGAGTTACTTACCGTTTGTCATTTTTTTTAAAGCGTTCCCAACTAGGAAGTGAAAAGTGATGTAAAACAAAAATTTCTTTTCATTCACAAAGAACTTTCACTTGGGAAATGTTTATGGTACTGAAATTTTTAATTTAGCACAAAATGACTTTGGCTATTACTATATAAATAAATGCTGATCCAAAGATTCTCAAATGTTCACAGCAGCCTGAATGTCCATGTAATCTTTTCACAGCACCTCTAGGCCCAAAGAAATACCTAACCATCCTCTGTATTAAGTAGTTAGGTCTAAACAACCAACACATATTTATATACTAAGAACTTAGTAGCCTTTGAAAAAATAATAAATTAGAGAAAATATTTTTATCTCATTCTCAACAACAATTACTCATAAGATGTGTGAGCCTTTGGGACACACAAAATTCTCAAATCTTGGCATCAGGCTACGTGCCACCCTCATTTTCTGTTCCACACTGATTTTATGTGTTAGTCATTTTCTTCTCAAAGCAACCACTAAAAAACCAACTTTGCAAAGATATTGCATCACTGAAAGGAATGTAGCACTATCTAATATTCGAACTGTGAACTACCTCAAGCTAGTAGCTCATGTAATTCCTGACAGATGTGAAGTATTGCCCTCTTTCTTTGAATATTTGAAATATCATGCAATGACCTTGTGAGTTCATTCCAGTGACTCAATGTCTCAGCACACACTTTGAGAACCATGGGTTTAAACTATATGCAATGAAATTTAACTTCCTGAGGTCAGGAGTTCGAGACCAGACTGGCTAACATGGCGAAACCTTGTCTCTACTGAAAATACAGAAATTAGCCAGGCGTGTTGCTGCGCGCCTGTAATCCCAGCTACTTGGGAGACTGAGGCAAGAGACTCGCTTGAACCTGGGAGGCAGAGGTTGCAGTGAGCCGAGATTGCACCACTGCACTCCAGCCTGGGCGACAAAGTGAGACACTGTCAAGGAAGGAAGGGAGAAAGGGAGGGAATAACTTGAAACTGTGAATTAATTTATGGAACAGGAGAATGTGTGTGCATGAGAGTGTTTGCAGTGACATACACATTTACATCTTTTGGGTTCCATATTGATTATGGGCATAATTCTTACACCCTCACATTAAGTTGATGCTCTCAGAGTAAAAGGTCCATCAGTCAACTACAATACACCCCGATCATAAAACACTGTTTCTCCATATCATTTGTAAATCTAAGTTATTTTTTTCTCCTCCAGGCAGGCACATTTTTCTACTTCCAGGGTTCATTATCTAACTCTTTCATTTACCTGAGGAGAAGAATATCAAGGAAAGATATTATTAATTACTAGATACAGGATTATTTCTTGCACATCAAGGAAAGATATGTGGGATTGTTTTGACATTTGTGCCAATCAATCTGAATTATTAAATTAAAACAATGTTATGATGTCAAAACTGATTTTAGAGTTGTTACAGATTTTGTAGAGAATCATGAAAGTAGAATAAATATATTTATTAATTCAGAATTGCATACATTCCTGATTCATGTGCAATTAAATGAATTTGAAAGTCCTGTGCATAAAAAGGAAAGATTATGTTTATTCTAAATTATAGTTCAGAGGATAATGTGCAATAGGCTCTTCATGTTATGATCACTCACATACTCAAAAATAATACATTAATCCTTTTGCACAACACCAAGTATGCTTAAATTCAACATATATACTTTATGAATGGATCATTTGTAGCAAATACAAAGCTAAGTCATAAGTAATTCAAAGAGAGTCTAAGTTTCTTGTCTGAGTTGATCCAAACAATCACAACTGCATTTTAATGAATAAGACTTTACACAACTGTGCTAAAAGGTTTATATTTTTCTTATAGCTTCAAATTATCTTTTGAAGGATTTGTTGAAGTAACAAATAGATTTTATACTTATAACATCACTTGAACATGATTTCTTATTTACCCTCCAATATTACTCTAGCTCACTGGTACTAATTATTTGAACAAGTAAATACAGGCATACCTCCAGCGATATTACAGGTTCAGCTACATACTACCACAATAAGGTAAATATCACAATAAAATCAGTCATCCAAATTTTGTGGTTTCCCAATGAATATAAAAGTTTTGTTATACTGAACTGTTATATTAATGTTATATTATAATGCAGTCTATTAATTGTGCAATAGCACAATTACATATTACATATTATACTGCAGTCTATTAATTGTGCAACAGCACAAGGTACATACCTCAATTTTAAAATAGTTTTCTTGCTAAAAGATGCTAACAATCATCTCAGCCTTCAGTGAGTTGTAATTGTTTTGCTGGTGGAGGATCTTGCCTCAATGTTGATGGCTGCTGACTGATCTGGGTAGTGGTTGCTAAAGATTGGGGTGGGTGTGGCATTTTTTAAAAAGAAGACAGAAATGAAGTTTGCCCCATCAATGGACTCTTCCTTTCACAAAAGATTTCTCTGTGGCTTGTGACACTGTTTAGTAGCATTTTCCCCTAGTAGAACTTCTTTCACAACTGGAGTCAATCCTCTCAAAACTGCCACAGCTTTATCAACTAAGTTTATGTAATATTTTAAATCCTTTATTGTCATGTTCATAGCATCTTCACCAGGAATAGATTCCAGCTTAAGAAACCACTTTCTTCACTCATGCGAAAGAAGCAACAACTCATCCATTCAAGATTTTTCCTGGGATTGCAGAAATCAGTCAGGGTCCACTTCTAATTCTAGTTGTCCTGGTATTTCCACCCCATCTGCAGTGACTTTTTCCACTGAAATCTTGAACCCCCTCCAAGTCATTCATGAAGGTTAAAATCATCTTCTTCCTATCTCCTGTTACTGTTGATATTTTTAACCCCTCCCATGAATAAATGTTTATAATGGCATATAGAATAGTAAATTCTCTCTAAAAGGCTTTCAGTTTACTTTGTCCATATCCATCAGAGGAATCGCTATCTATGGCAGTTATAGTCTTATGAAATGTATTTCTTAAATAATAAGACCTGAAAGTCAAAATGAGTCCTTGATCCGTGGGCTGCAGAATGAATGTTGTGCTAACAGACATGAAAACAACGTGAATTTCCTAGTATGCCTCCACCAGAGCTCTGAGTGACTAGGTGCATTGTCAAGGAGTAGTATTTTGAAAGGAACCTTTTTCTTAGTAGTGGGTCTCAATGGTGAATTTAAAATATTTAGTAAACCATGCTATAAACAGATGTGCTGTCAATCCAGGCTTTGTTGTACCACTGATAGAGCAACAGGCAGAGCAGATTTCCCATTATTCTTAAGTGCACTGGAATTTTAAGAATGGTAAATGAGTATTCACTTCAACTTGAAGTCACCAGCTGTATTAGCTTCCAACAGGAAAGTCAGCCTGTCCTTTGAAGCTTTGAGGCCAAGGAATTGACTTCTCCTCTTGAAATATGAAAGCCCTAGATGACATTGTTCAATGTTATTTTATCCACATTGAAAATTTGTTATTTAATGTAGCCACTTTCATCAATTATTTTGGCTAGATCTTCTGGATAATTTGCTGCAGCTTCTCCATCAGCACTTGCTGCTTCACCTTGCACTTTTCTGTCATGAAGATGTCTTCTTTCCTTAAACCTCATGATCCAAACTCTGCTAGCTTTCAACTTTTTTTCTTGAGCCTTATCAGCTCTCTCAGGTCTCATAGAATTTAAGAGAGTTAGGACCTTGCTCTGTGTTAGGCTTTAGCCTATGAGAATGTTGTGACTGTTCTGATCTTCTATCCAGACCACTCAAACTTTCAAACTTTCTCCATATCAGCAATCAGGCTGTATTGCTTTCTTATTATTCATGTTTTCACTGCAGTTTCACTTTTAATTTCCTTCAAGAACTTTTCCTTTACATTCATAGCTTGGTTGTTTGGTTATAAAAGACTGAGGTTTTAGGCTATCGGCTTTTGACATGCTCTCCTCACTAAGCTGAATCTTTTCTAGCTTTAGATTTAGTTAGAGATATTTGACTCTTTCACTTGAACAGTTAGAGGCCATTATTGGGTTATTAATTGGCTTAATTTCAATATTATTGTGTTTCAGGGGATAGAGAGGCCCAAGGAGATATAGAGATATAGAGAGACAGGTGAATGGCCAATGAGTGAAACAGTCAGAACACACACGTTTAGCATTAAATTCACTATCTTGTATTGGTGCAGTTTATGGTGCCCCAAACAATTACGATAGTAATATCAAAGACCAACAATCACAGATCACCATAACAGGTATAATAATAATAATGAACTTTGAAACATTTTGAGAATTACCAAAATGTGATACACAGCCACAATTACCAAAATGTGATACAGAGACACAAAGTTAGCATATGTTGGAAAAATTGTGTCAATAGACTTGCTAGACACAGGGCTGCCACAAACCTTCAATTTGTGAAAAACTCATTATTTGGGAAGCAGAATAAAATGAAACAATAAAACAATATGTGCATATAATCCATTTATGTAATGATCATTTTTCTATGTTTAGAAAAATATGGCAAGATTTTGTTTGTCCTAATGTATGTAGTTATGAAACTGAACATCAGTATAATCTATATCTGTAAGCATTTTATAAAAGATAAGCCAACTTCTGACTGTAACCTCCTTTAAACTCTTTCAGATTTTGTTCTGGGCCCTTATGTTTGCCTCCATAGCTGCCTGCATGTTGAGCTTTCTGTCTCACACTGGTCAGGAACAAAAGGCCCCTCAGAGAGTCTGTACTATTAAAGAATTGAAATGTATTCAACTCAATATATTTTATTTCTAACATTCAAAATCAGAACTGCAAAATGAAATTGGAAGATTCTACAAGAACATTCTTTCTTAAATAAAATGAAATATATATGTATAGAGCTACACACACACACACACACACACGCGCGATTAAAAAGAAAGAAGAGGTGTTCGCCTGAATAATGCTTACCAGGGAGACTTTCTGCAAGGTATACCCATATATGTAAAGTTCTTAGAACAGTGTCTGGCATGTACTAAAAAGCACTATGTTAGTGTTAATTCTCACTAACAAAATAATAATTATTTTTATTGTTATCACTGGCTGAGTTCCGCCTCCCTTCAATGTATGAAAGGCTGAGGTGACAAGAATTAGGAGGAATGGAAAACGCCTTGGATAATTTCAAAATTAGTTTTTCTATTATACAGATAATAGTAGAAGGAAGATAAAACAATCCAGGAAATAAAGTTTTTCTCTATATACCTTCCCTCTGAAAACATCATTATACTCCCTTATAAAGATTACTGTCTCCTCTAACAATTATTTTGTAGAGGCTGAAGAAGAACACAATCATTCCATTGATATACCTGTGTATTTCTTCATAGGGGGGATCCAAGAAACAGTCTCACCAGGAACCCAACTTTTTTGTATGGCATTCCTGGCATCCCAGAAATAGCATGAGATGGGAAGCAAATCCATATATTGCCCTGTTCCTTCCCACAATCTTCCCACTGTATCCCCATCTAAAATATACCACTCATTCCAAGGTCCCCTTCAGAATGAGAGTCTGTATCTGGATTGGTCTTAGCTTCTTTTCCCACAGGTCAGAGGTCCTTCACATACCTTCAGGATCAAAGAGTACTGAATAAGTGCTGCAAAACTATGCAGGCTAACTTTCCAGTATGAAATGTCAGTAGCCCCATCTTCATTCCCTGTATTACTGCCTCATTGTCTTCTCTCTTTCCCATGCGATCAGGAGAGCTGCTCAGCTAATCTTACCTAGTTGAAGGCATTCTCCAGGTCTTATTCTTATCAACAAGAATCAGAAATAGTTGGCAGGAATTATTTTAGTGGCTCCCTTTGATTTGTTCTGTCTTGTTTTTGACAATGTCTTTAGTGGTGGGCAGTGATAAAAAAAAAATAATAACAACATTCAACTACTGTACTGAGAAGGCCTAAAAACCACAATGCTGTTTGGTCTTTTTATAGCTCTTAGCAAAACACTTGTACTGCTGAAAAGTAATTTGCTTCTGTATTCCTGTGAGAAACAGTAATGACTAACCCAGTGGTTCTCAAACATTTTGGCCTTAAGAACCCTCTATACTTTTAAAAATTATTGCATGCCCAAATATTTTTGTTTATATGGGTCATATATATATATATATATCATATTAGAAGTTAAAACAGAATTTTTGAAACAAATTAATACACAAGTATACATTTCATTCATTGTAAGAGCAATAAAACTATCATTGTACACTTAAGAAAGGCTACTGGGAGCTTTAGGAGTGCTCTCATACCTCATATGAACCTCATATGAACCTTTTGGGTTGGTTGTCTTTTTAAAAATCCACATTACTGTGGTTTGAATATGTCTCCCAAAGTTTATGTACTGAAAATTTAATTGTCCTTATAACAGTATTAAGAGGTAGGGCCTCTAAGATGTGTTTAGGCCATAGGACTCTGCCCTTGTGAAGGGATTAATGCCATTATTGTGAAGTGGGCTGATTATCTTGGGAGTGCTTTCCTGATAAAAAATGATGACCAGATTTCCTCTGTATCACATACTCTTTTTTCCCTTCTGCCTTCCACTGTGGGATGGCAGCACCATGCTCTTGGACTTCCCCAGCCTCCAGAACTGTGGGCCAAATAAACTTCTGCTCTTTATAAATGACCCAATCTGTGGTATCCTGTTATAGCAGCAAAAAATGGAATAAGACACAAATTGATAAATAGAAACATTAAAATAGCTTTCATATTTCCTCTTTTTCTTATAAAGAGGAAAAATTATGAGGAAATTAATATGTTGGGAAAATTCAAAACATGTTGCAAACTTGTTAATTTCCCACATGAAGTTTCTTCCTATGAGCTTGAAGGCCACGTGTAAAATCTCTCTAAATCAAGCTTTACCTCAATTCACTAATATTCACCACACCATATCTAATCTCTGAAAATCCTCCTCCATATTCCATGTACTAATCCTCCACTAAAGACATTGACATTGTCCCAAGTTTAGGCCTGCTCCTAGTATGTACAGGGCCTATGGTAAGAATATATCAGGAGAGTCTAGTTCCATGGTCTAACCCCCTTCTCCTCCCATTCACAGCTTTTACTTGCAATGTATGGGACCTCAAACATATGTATATGTACACTCTAACCCAAGAGCCAACCTTTATTCACACCTCCACCACTTGGGCCTAAGAGAACATGATCTGTACCTAGGAGGACACCCAGGGAGCAGAGGCCCATGCTGGTTCTGGAAGCATGCTTGGCACATTTGAACAAGAAGCTCTAGGATAACAGACAATAAGTATTGTCTGGAGTATAGGACACAGGCTCTGGGCAGGCACATGCCCTAGCCCAGCAGTCTCCATACCCTCTAGGGAGGGAATAGAGAGGAGGGCCAAAGAAAAGCCCCCTCAAAATCTGGTTGCCCAGCTTTAAGGATAATTCTGGGAAAAAGCAATAATTCTCATTCCATGAGTGAGGCAGTGGTTGTAGATATATATTGCACAATTATTATAAAAATCCCTGTAGAGATTCAGAATTAACTAAAGCACCCTTAAGGCCCTATTAACTTTTAAAGACCAGATTTTTGTAATCTTATTTCCCTTTCCCAACAAACCAATTACTGAAAACTAGTTTCTCTCATAATTTCCTTCAGTTTTTCTGGAACTCCCCCCAAAAATCAATTTTTTAGGAGACTCACCATTCTGTCTTCAACTGTTCTATGTTCACCTCTCATAAAACCACCAAGGGAGGCTTCACTCTACAGTATCCATAACTGGAACTCCAAGGTCCAAATCAAGGGTCCTAACTACACAGACTCCTAATACTTCCATTCTTTGCAACAAATATCAGATTTGTTTCTAAGCTCCATGTGGAAGAGAAAAGAATGACAACCTGTTCAACTCTATGTCACGTTTTGTCACCCAAGTTCCCAAAAAGTTTTATTTCCATCCATTTAAACGTTCATTGTTGGTAGCTCTCCTGAATAGCCTGGCTTGGATTTGGAGAAAGCCTACAGATCCTTCTTTGCAGCAGGAGAGGAGAAACATGAATATTTTCAATATAGTAAAATAGAATGAAACAGATGAATTTGCTTCCAACCATAAAATGACATACAATTTACTAACCCCAATCTCAATCACTTTGGGGTGAATCTCTGATTTAGATTATCCAAGATCATTCTCCTCCCATATTTATAATAATAAAATCATTAGTTAGTAATAAATATAATAAAGTTTCCTGAATCTCCTTTACACTAGACTGAATGCTCTATATAGGATGATCATTGATAGTTAGTACGTTGGAATCGATATGATAATTACAACTTAGAGCCACTTCATATAATGTGTGTCTGGGAAGAACAGTAATCAACAGTGAATCACCAGTACTGAATCAGAGAAAACTGAATTATAACAATGCTTAATTTTTAGTGCTTTGATGGGAACAAACCTTCTACAGTATCATTTATGACAAAATGACAAATAGGTTACAGCAGTTGATTATCTTCTAATAGACGGCAGCTCTTCTTTTTATAAAAGTCAAGTCATCCTATAGAGAACCAGACACCTGCAAATTCCAGAAAAGTTCTGGATATAAACCTCTTGGATCTATTTCTTTTATCTGAACTTGTGGAGCCCTTAAAAAATAGGTTAAAATGATTGTGAAAAAATTGAACATTTCTATTGAACTGTACATACAATTTGCCTGTAACTGAGTGAACATCAAAAAAATTACATCTCTCAACAGTGACAAAACAACAAAAATGGAGGAAAGACGACCAAGCAGCATATTTTTAAAAGTCAGATAAAAACACTTTTAGCCTGCCTCCTTTTGGATGTAGTAAAATCACTGTTTTATGGGAAAGAAAATCTAAAGCAAAAACTGTTGATTCTATAAAACATGCTGTGTGGGAAAACAGGTGCTTAATGCACTTTGCAACAGAAAAAAAAAATACTGTATTTACTCGTGTTGAGGGAAATATGTTGTCTTGGTCTGAATATTGTCATTGTTATTTTTGTATACCTTTAGTACATTGAACTGAACAATAAGAAGTAACACCTATTTATTGTCTAACAACTAAATCTTTGCATTTAAAAATAATTAAGTTTGTTTAAATAAAAAGTAGATTTTTGTGAACTCTTTTATAATTCTTTTTTTTTATTTTTTTTTTTTATTATACTTTAAGTTCTAGGGTACATGTGCATAATGTGCAGGTTTGTTACATATGTATACCTGTGCCATGTTGGTGTGCTGCAC
>NC_045436.1:40037642-40057084 GCF_002776525.5 Piliocolobus tephrosceles | reverse complement strand
CCTCTACACACTGCTTTAAATGTGTCCCAGAGATTCTGGTATGTTGTATCTTTGTTCTCATTGGTTTCAAAGAACATCTTTATTTCTGCCTTCATTTCGTTATGTACCCAGTAGTCATATTCAAATAAAAGCAATGAGTCTACTCAGTGGACCCCTCATTTTTACAATTTTCTTATACAACCAACTCCACAGGGGAAAACATTAAATTATTTTCATTCATTTCAGTATTTTACTAAGGTTTTATTTTACCCACTTAGCTGGAAACCATCATTCTGAGCAAACTATCGCAAGAACAGAAAACCAAACACCGCATGTTCTCACTCATAGGTGGGAACTGAACAATGAAATCACCTGGACTCGGGAAGGGGAACATCACACACCGGGGCCTATCATGGGGAGGGGGGAGGGGGGAGGGATTGCATTGGGAGTTATACCTGATATAAATGATGAATTGATGGGTGCTGACGAGTTGATGGGTGCAGCACACCAACATGGCACAAGTATACATATGTAACAAACCTGCACGTTATGCACATGTACCCTAGAACTTAAAGTATAATAAAAAAAATAAAAATAAATAAAAATAAATTCTCTTTCATATTAGATTTTTATTTTTCTCTAATATATTTGAAAAAGTTCTTTGTTTTTAGCCAGCACACAACATATTGTAAATTTTGATTACTAATAACAAACTTTCAATATATATATAATTGAATGTGGAACATAACAAATTCTGAACCTGTGACAACTACATTGAGGTAGGGTTGCAATGTTTTCTTAGTACCCAGTTACTGGATGGATAGTCTTGAGTGTGAGTTGTCCAGATACTTGGTGTGTTGAACAATGTATTGAACAAAACACACAAACAAAGCAACAAAATAACGATGCAATGAAAGCACAGGTTTATTGAAATGAAAGTACACTCTACAGGGTGGAAGCAAGTTTGAGGAAGCAGCTCAGAAGTCCCAATTACAATGTTCTGTAGGGTTTTTATTAAGCTAAGAGAATTTGGTAACACCTCAAAGTACCCTTTAGTTGTCTCCAATTGGTTACACCCTATCTAAATGAAGAATTGGCCCATGGCCAGTTAGAGCCTAAAGCGAAGGCTTGGCCCACTGCCACTCAGAGGCTGATGTGAATTGGCACCTTATACAAATGAAGGATTGGCCCATGGCCAATCAGAGGCACTTTTCATTTGTGACACAGTGGAGTCAGGGGGTTGTAGGGGGAGTGGCCTCTGGTCCCTTGTCACTTGGGCATGGAGAGGTGGAGTTTTCCTTTTAATCCAGTTCTGGGAATTAAGCACAAACTGGTCTCAGGTTCCCTATGTCCAGACCCTCTTCTCCTGCCTTACTCCCTAATCAACCCTAAAAGATAATTTCTGAAGATAATTACATGACTAGAGGAGATATTAACAAAATATCCCAAATGTATGGCTGCATCACTAAGTCACCTATTAAGGCCATAGTTTATTTTCTACTTCCTGATAAGATTAAGAAATACAATAGACACTTTGCGTGGGTCTAATTTCTAATACTAAAACAATGGGGCATAGAAAACAGACCTTGGGAGATATGCTTTCCAGAACAGTTAATCCTAAAGAAATGTTGAATCACCTCTTTCCTTTGATAAGTTTCCAAGAGTGTTCTATTAAAAATAAGAGTAGAAAAAATTGTCTAGGCTGCTTCCTTATTATACACCTATGTCTTCTCTACCAAGAAGATATCCCCAGATCCTAAATGCTTTTCACACCTATTCCCATATTTTTTCATAGAGGACCAGGAATTTGGGGACTCTAAATAACTTCCATGATGAAGGGCTTGATATAGACATGTTTTATAATAACCAGTTTTTTAAGGTATTTATTAGAATCAGACCAAAAAATGTATAAACCAGCAAACTGAATTACTCCACAGTTCTGTAGCTACTCCAGTACTTTCCCAGTAACAGAGTCATGCAGATCTGTGTAAGTTCCCAAAACTTTGCAGCTAAGTATTTAAATCAATAGCACTCAAGGCAGGCAAAATCTAGCCTCAAGAGATAAGAGTCAGAGAATTCCAAGCTTTAAAACAGAGGAATAAAGATGTTAGTGATTCTGTCTCCCTCTGAAACTATCTGAAAACAACAAAGAGAATAAGAAACAGAATAGATGGGACAAACCACAGTATATTTGAATGAGAGCTTGCAGTGAAAATTGGACCTGTATACAAAATGAGGCTGAGAAAGAACACATAAACCTGTGTGAGAATACTGAAAGAAAAAGAAGGAAAGAAACGTGGATAAATAGCAGACAGACAAAGAATGCACTCCAGAAAAATTTTCCCATGCAACAGGTGAACATCCGGCTAAACCACTCTTTAGAAAATTTCAGTATCAAAAATTGCATCTATGAAATAAAAGTTTAAAACATAGACAGAAGGAGTCAAGAAAGAAATAAGAAGACCAAAGGAGTTTTATGGGTTTTTCTTAATAGGCTGGAAAAACCCAGGAAAGAAATAAAAAAAGAAAAAGTCATCATACAACTTAGAGCCACAAGACATAACACATATTATAAAGCAAATTAATTAAAATGGATTGACAATGGGAAAGTATGGATAGTCCAGAAATAGGCCCATATACATCAATTACTTATTGTTTAGTAAACTGACATTTCAAATTAGTAGAAAAAATAGATTATTCAACAAATGGTATTAGAAAAACTGGCTAGCATCTGGTTATCCCTAACTCACTCTTCATAATAAAATATACTGCATCATAATAGATCAAATGTTCAAACATAAAAGTAAAAATTTACCAGAAAAAAATATTTTTAAATAACTTCAAAGGAAGGTAGGGTATAAACCCATGACCCTTACTTCACTAAACAAAATGTCAAAATTTCAACATAACAAAAATAATTTACAACCCATACAAGTCAAACAACAAGTAACCAAATAGAAACTTGCAACTAAGTGTGAAAGCTAATAGGATATTTTCCTTAATATATAAGCTCTTACAGTCATTAAAAAAATTTATCAACAACCCAATAGGAAAAAACAGTCATAACTAGGTAGGCATGTCCCACTGCGCACCAGAACTGGGATTCAGTGCTAAGATCCCCTCATTCCAGGAAATGGGATGAGGCCAGAAATGTGGTCACCCCCTCGCCCATTCCACAATGCATGTTCATGGGGATGCTGGTTCTAAACCACTCTAAATGACCTGCTTCTGCATGGGTGTTTTGTACATATCGGAGCAGTTCCTTCACTGCAGTTTACTGAAAGTCAACCCTGGACACAAGAGTTTTTTTTTTTTCCAAGTTATGTATAGATAGTTCATTTAAAAAGAAATATAAATATCATTTATATGTGTATAAACAATCAAAATTAAATACATAAAATTAAGACATGAATACATGTCTATTTCTTATTTCTTAATTTGGCACTGTTGGATAATACATCATGTCAGCCAGTATGTAGAGAAACAGACACTCCCATATAGTGTGAATGTGGAAACTGAAACAATTTCTCTGAGGACAAACTGACATCTATCAAAATTTTAAATGAACATCCGCAGATCAATTCTAGTTCTAGGAATCTGTTTGCAAAGATATAGTGAGTATTCACTATAACAGTGATTATAACAAGAAAAAAAGAGCTTAAAAGCAATCTGAATGTCTACCTATCCAGAAAGCATGCATATACAAGTTTCTATGCAAATGGTAGCATCTATAATGCTGTTCTGCATATTATTCTTTTCTTAAAAATGTATCTTAGAGATTGTTCCTTTTCAGTATGTATAGATATGCTTTATTCATTTTCACAGTTACATAAATCATCTTTCACATTTCTGATATCTTTCTGTCTATATTTCTTGATTCTGATACCTTTCTTTCTGTCTGCATTTCTTGAAGTTTTCCATACTGCTATATCCAAACCGTCTCCTCCATCACAAAAAAAAAAAAAAAAAAAAAAGATAACACCCTGTTCATCCTCTCCCCTCTTCACCTGATGCCCTGTCTCTCTCTTTCAGTAGGTGACTACGCTTCTCCAAAGAGTTCACACACTTCCTCAACCACAACCCATTCTTCAACTCTTTCGTCTGGCCCTGCTCCCATTATTCCAATAAAACAGCTGAAAGTAAGGCCATCGGTATTATTCACATCACTGAATACAAGTGACATTTTGTTTTCTCCAACCAATAGTCTTACTTACCCTTGTCTACCACTCAGTGGGTTCTCCTTGGCTTCTTTGATGAAAGGTTTTTGTGTTTTGCATTCTACTTAATAGTCATTCATTTCCTACCTTCTGCTTGTCCATTAAATCTTAGAGTTCCTCAAGTCTTCATCCTAGGCCCTCTCCTCTCCTCACTGTACTCTCTCCCTGGGCTAAAATACACCAACACATTAATTATCATTCATAACCTAATGATCCCCTTGTATGTCCAGCCTAGACCTCTCCTCTGAGTTCCAGACTCATATATCGAGCTGCCTATTTAACCAACATCTCTACTTCATCATCTTCTTTTGGAAGTCGTACAAGTATCTCAAACTCAGCAGGTCTAAAATTAGCTTATAAAGTTCCCTAAAAATCTAAATTTAATTTCCAGTGTTTCCTATGCTACTGAATGTTATCATAATTCATCCAGTGGCAAAAGCCAGATGCCTCAGAATCATCTTTGATACTTTCCTCTCTCCCTCAATCCATCAGAAAATCATGCCTATTTGATCTCAAGTACCTTTCAAATATGCCCACTACTTTCTGCCTCCACCACAGCCATCAAATGAATGATACCCTCATTTCTCACAAGGCAACTCTCCAAAATGTTCTAGCCCATTCACTCTCACCACCCTTCCCAAACCAGTCTATACAGCAGCCAGTGATCTGTTAAATATGAACACCAATCATGCCACATCCCTGCTTTGAACATTAGCGATACTCTTGGAATAAAGACAAAGTACCTGACTATGGCTTATAAGCCCCTGGCTCCTGGCTGTCTAGCAATAAGTCATACATTTCTTATGCCTTAGCCATGCTTCTTTCCTTTAATTCCCTTATTTTGCCATGTTCCCTCCCACCGAAGGTCTTTGCACAAACTGTCCCTCTGGTAAAAACACCCTTCCCTCCTTTTCTTGTCTAATCAGTGCCTATTTATTATATATCATATATATCTTTCTTTCTTTATATCTTTATGTACTCAAAGTCTCTTTCCTACCATCTGACTATTTATCAAAATCTTCCTGTTAAAACACCTATAGCACTATTTATCTCTCCTACTTAGCCAGCAACTGTTATGGTTGTAGTTTTACATTGGTTTACATAATTGTTTTATTAAAATCTATCTCCTTTAAACTATAAGCTGAGGAACATGTATAATGTTTCATTGTACAATACATTCATTGTATAATGAAATACATTGTACATATACAATATATTCATTGTAGCCCCAGCACAATAGTAAATAATATATGGTAAATGCTTAATAAATATTTGTTTAATGAATGCCAAAATTCAGTTCATAATCAAGCAAGCATTCACCCTAACTCCATTCTCCCTAACTGGAGAAAGAATGATACTTACAAAAATATTAAAATTTAGTGGCTATAAAGGACAACGTCTATGGAAAGGTCAGAGATTCCTTGAATATTCTGAGACTGAGTGATCAGAACAAAAATGGGGTCAGTAATTGACAAACAGATATTTAGGGATATCAAGTTAAAATAGGACAGTGGGTTTTGTGTTAGATTGTTGAGTTAGGGGTGTGGTGACATCCACCACGGTTGACATTTTCAGAAATAAACACACCTGGCTGCTTCATAAAAATGGCTCAAGATTCAAGCCATAATTTCTTTTAAATTTGGTATATCATAGTTATACATATTTTGGGATACATATGATATTTTTAGACATGTATACAATGTGTAATGATCAAATCATAGTAAAGTCACAATTTCTAACTGCTCTGATTGCAGTATGCCTATCTCTCAGTCCTAAATTGCAAATCCCAGCTACCTCTTCTACAAGTTCAGCATACCTTCATTTTCTCTCTCCCTCAATCTCCGTCTCACAAGCTTCCAGGTGCTTCTTGTGTTTTCCTTCCATTCTCCTCTGCCCTTAGGATCTAAGAAGCCCCTTCAGCATGCTTCACCACCACCCCTCACTGTCACTCTTAATTCTGCCAACCCATAGAAACAGAACAAACTAGCATTCAATCTTAACTAGGAGTCTGCAGGACAAAGTGGAGTGCTTAGCAGCCTGGTGAGGATTTGACATTTACCAGGAGAAAGATTTATTTGGTGAATTGAAATTGTGAAAAAAAGTTGAGTTTGCCAGAAGTACAGAACAGAGAGATCAGAGGATTGAACCTTGAGAAATAACTACTTTCAGAAATCAAGGAGAAGATAAACAGCCATTGTCTATAAAACCGTTCTCCACAGAGATGGCAAACCACTCAGTCTCTAGAGAAGAATTCAGTTCATCAAGTATTTTGAGCACCTGGTATGTGACTGATGAGGACTACTTGTATTAAAGATAGTGAAAATCAGGCTCTGTTTGGATGTTCAGTTCCAAAATGGTGGTATAGAAGCAAACTGGCTTTTCTGCCTACCACCAACAGAAAATAAAAAACAAATTTCCAACAGTGAGATCATCATCAGGAATATCCCAGAGCTCAAATATGAAGATGAGACAATTCCTAGAACCACAGAGAAATGAAATAACTTAAAGTGGATTGTAAGAGAATCAGATTTCCACATCTGCAACATGCCTCATCCCATACTGCCTGGCACCAAGCATGTGAAAATTTTTCCTCAACTCATTGTTTCTACACTGAGCAAAGTGAGACCAAGGTGGACAACCAGCTTCCCCACCATCTTGGGTTCCCTGGAAGGAGACCTGTCCCTGCCTTAACCCATATGAAGCAACACAAGTACCTGAAGGGAGAAATATCCATAAAAACAGGCAGAGACAAAAGGGGAAGGTGGGACTATCATCCCAGTCCTGGAAGCTCTGGACTGTAACTCAGCCAAAGGAGACACCAAATTAAAGTGGCTATTCAGCAGCACCATGCTGTAGGAGGTTTGTCCTACAGGTTCCCTGAGCAGGAACCCATAGTTAGTCTTTCCACTTCCAGGACATCCCCTTGGGGACCTCCCCTATTTGACAAAGGCAGTGCTCTGAGTATTTACTAGAGCCAAGGTGAACATAGGCTGAAGACATCACCTAGAGCCAAAAAGGAGACAGTAAACTAGCTGTAAAGAACCTCTAAGCAAATATATCCAATAAAAACCAAAACAACCAGACAGGGATACAGGAATAGTTAACTAATCTTTCAATGCAAAGATATACACCCACAAGAAATAACAACAAACAGGGAACTTCAATCTTCCCAAATGGGCAAAGCAAGGAACCAGTAACTGACCCTAATGATATGGCAGTATGTGAGCTCTATGACCAATAATTCAAAATAGTAGAGTTAAGAAAACTTACTAATTTCTAAGATAATACAAAAAAGCAATCCAGAAATTTATCAGAGAAATTTAACAAAAAGATTGTAATAATTTTTAAAAATCAAACAAATCTTGGAACTGTGAAATACATCTGCTGAACTGAAGAATTAATTTGAGGCTCTCAACAGCTGACTGGATCAAGCAGAGGAAAGTATCAGTGAACTTGAAAACAGGCTATTCAAAAATACTCAGTCAGAGGAGACAAAAGAAAAAAAGAATTAAAGTGACAAAGATTGCCTACAAGATACAGAAAATTAACTAAAAATACCAAATCAAAGAACTATTGATGTTCAAGGGGTAATTGAGCAAGAGCAAGGAGTAGAAAGCTCATTCAAATAATTAATAACAAAAAACTTTTCAAAACTGAAGAGATAAATATCTAGGTACAGGACAGTCAGAGAACATCAAACATATTTGACCCATGTAAGACTACCTCAAGGCACATATTAACGAAACTCTCAAAGGTCGAGGGAACCTGGGACACAGAGGTCACAGTGAGCTGAGATCGTGCCACTGCATTCCGGCCTGGGCAACAGAGCAAGAGTAGGAAAAAAAAAAAATTCAAGAATAAAGAGAAAATCCTAAAAGGAGCCAGAGAAAAGAATAAGTAACATATAAAAGAGCTTCCATTTGTCTGGCAACTAACTTCTTAGTAAAAACCATACAGGCCAGGAAACAGGGAAACAACATTTTCAAAGCGCTGATAGAAATAATTGCCATCCAAGAATATCGTATCTAGCAAAGTTGTTCTACAAATGTGAAGGAAAGATAAAGTCTTTCCCACACCCAGAAGAACAAAAGCTGGGTGAATTTACCACCACCAGATTCATCTTGTAAGAAATGCTAAAGGGAATTCTTCAATCTTAAAACAAAACAAACCAATAACACGTGAAAAAATACTGAAGGTATAAAACCTTCCAATAAAATAAAATATGCAAACAGACCCAGAATACTACAACTATAATTGTAAAATCCACTCATAACTCTAATATGAAGCTTCCAAACACAAATATATCACAAACAATAATAGCTATTACAACCTGTTAAGAAACAGGTAAAATGAAAATATGTAAATTGGAACAAGTAGGAGTCAAAATGTGTGGGGATGAAGTTAAAGTGTAGAAATTCTTTTTATTTTTTCTGTTTCTGTTTTCTTTATGATCTAAGATAATTTGTCACCTCTTTTAAAATAACTATATAATTTATATAACTTATAGATATAACTGTATAGCTATATATAGGATTTTTTGAGAAGCCTCATTGTAACCACAACACAAAAACCTATAAATAGATTAACTAAAATAAAAAGCAATGAATTAAAATATACTACCAGAAAAAAATAATCACAAAGGAAGACAATAAGAAAGGAAGAGAGGAATCTCAAAACAACCAGAAAATAAGCAACAAAATGAAAATGGCAGCAGTAAGTCCTTGCTTATCAATAACAACACAGGATGTGTATTAGGGTTCTCTTAGAGGGACAGAACTATATATAAAGAACCTATTAGTTCCCTTGTTTTCTCTCTTTCTTTCTCTCTCTCTCTCTCTCTCTCTCTCTATAGATATATATGTGTGTATATATATGTATGTGTGTGTATATGTGTGTGTGTATATATAAAAGGGAGTGTATGTGTGTGTATATATACACACACATATTTATATGTGTATATATATACACACACACACATATATATAAAGGGGAGTTTATTAAGTATTAACTTACATGATCACAAGGTTCCACAATAGGCCATCTGCAGACTGAGGAGCAATGACAGCCATTCTGAGTCCCATAACTGAAGAACTTGGAGTCCAATGTTCAAGGGAAGGAAGCATCCAGCATGGGAGAAAGATGTAGGCTGGGAGGCTAGGCCTGTCTTGTTCATTCACGTTTTTTCTGCCTGCTTTGCATTCACTGGCAGCTGATTAGACTGTGCCCACCAGATTAAGGGTGGGTCTGCCTTCCCCAGCCCACCAACTCAAATGTTAATCTCCTTTGGTTTCACCCTCACAGACACACCCAGGGGATCAATACTTTGTATCCTTCAATCCAATCAAGTTGACACTCAATATTAACCATCACAGGTTGTAAATAGACTCCATTCTTCAATTAAAAGGCTTAGAGTGGCTGAATAGATAAAAGAAGTAAGACCCAACTATATACTACCTTCGAGAATTCCACTTCACCTATATAGACACACACAGACTGAAAGCAAAAAGGTGAAAAAAGATATTTCATGCAACTGAAAACCAAAAAAGAGCAGGAGTAGCTATACTTATATCAGATAAAAGAGACTACAAATCAAAGACTGTAAAAAGAGATCAAGAAAGTGATTGTAAAATGATAAAGGGGTCAACTTAGCAAGAGGGTATATAATAATTACAAATCTCTTTGCACACAATACCAGGGCTCCCAAGTATATAAAGCAAACATTAATAGATTTGAAGGTAGAGATAGACTACAAAACAGTAATAGTAGGGGACTTTAACACACTACTCTCAGTAATAAACAGCTCATTCAAACAAAAATAATCAACAAAGAAACATCAGAGTTAAAACTACACACTAGATCTAATAGGCCTAACTGAAATTGATCGAACATTGCACCCAATTGCTGCAGAATACACATTCTTTACATCAGCACATAGTATATTCTCCAGAATAGACCATATGCTAGGCAACAAAACAAGTCTGAACAAATTCAAAGAAATAGAAATTATACCAAGTATTTTTTCTTACTACAATAGAATAAAACTAGAAATCAATAACAAGAGGAGCTTTGGAAACTTCACGAATACATAAATATTAAATAATATGTTTCTGAATGACCATTGAGTTAAAGAAATTAAGAAGGCAATTAACAATTTTCTTGAAGCATGTAGAAATGGAAATAAAGCGTACCAAAATCTGTGGGATACAGCAAAAGCAGTACTAAGAGACAAATTTATAGTAATAAACACCTACATCTAAAAAGCAGAAAGATTTCAAATAAACATCCTAAGAGTGCACCTCCAGGAACTAGAAAAGCAAAAACAAATCAAACCCAAAATTAGTAGAAGGAAAGAAACGATAAAGATTAGAGCAGAAATAAATGACAGAAAGACCAAAATAACAATACAAAAGATCAACAAGATGAAAATATGGGTTTTTGAAAAGACAAATAACATTGATAAACCTTTGGTTAGACTAACAAAAAAGAAGACAAAACTAAATAAATATCAGAAACAAAATATGAGACATAACAACTGAAACAATGGAAATATAACAAATCATTATGATCATTTCCATTTTATTCATAATATAGATTATGAACACTTATATGCCAATGAATTAGAAAACCTAGAAGGAATGGATAAATTCATGGACACATGCAACCTACCAAGAATGAACCATGAAGAAATATAAAACCTCAAACCAAAAAAGTAACAAGATTAATAGCTATAATAAGAAGACTGCCTTCAAAGAAAAGCCCAGAACCAGATGGCTTTGCTGAATTTTACCAAAAATTTGAAGAACTAATACCAATTCTACTCAAAGTCTTCAAAAAAATGTAAGAGAAGGGAATTTTCCTTCACCTATTCCACAAGCCCAGCATTACCCTTCTACCAAAACCAGACAAAGACACAACAACAATAAGAAAAAAGGAAAACTACAGGCCAATATAACTGATAAACAAAGATGCAAAAATCCTCAACAAAGAAACCAGCAAACTAGATTCAACAACACATTAAAAAGAGCACACATTATGATCAAGTGGGATTAATCCCAGAAATGCAAAATGTTACAACATATGCAAATCAATCAATTTGATACATCATATAAATAGAATGAAGGAAAAACAACATATGATTATTTCAACAGATGTCAAAAACATTCAATAAAATTTAACATCCCTTTACAATAAAACCTTCCTTGAACTTGATACAGAAGAAACATACTTCAACATAATGAAGGCCATATATGACAAAACCACGACTAGCATTGTACTGGATGAGGAGAATTAAAGGCCTTCCTTCTAAGATCTGGAAAAAGGCAAGCACACTCACTTTCACCACTTTTACTTAATGTAGTACTGGAAGTCCTGGCCAGAGCATTTAGTCAAGAGAAAGAAATAAGAATCATCCAAATTGGAAAGAGAAAAGTCAAATTAGCCTTGTTCACAGATAACATAGTCTTATACTTAGAAAAACCTAAAGAATCCACACAAAAAATCTCTTAGATCTTATTAATGAATTCAGTGAAGTCGCATGATCCAAAATCAATGTACGTAAATCAGTATAATGCATATATGCCGACAGTGAACAACCTAAAAAAATCAAGAAAGCAATCCCATTTATAATAGCTACAAAGAACATAAAATACCTAGGAATCCATTTAACCAAAGAAGTGAAAGATCTATATAAGGAAAACTATAGAAACACTGATGAAAGAAATTGAAAAAGACACCAAAAATGAAAAGATATTCCATGTTCATGGATTAGAAGAATATTGTTAAAATGACAATACTATCCAAAACAATTTACAGATTCAATGTAATACCTATCAATATTCCAATGACATTCTTCACAGAAATATAAAAGGCATGGAATAACAAAAGACACCAAATAGTCAAAGCAATCCTGAGCAAAAAGAACAAAGTGAAAGCATCACACTACCTCACTTCAAATTTTACTACAAAGCCAGAGTAGCCAAATCGTCATGGTACTGGCATAAAAACAGACATATAGACCAATGGAACAGAATAGAGAACCCAGATATAAATCCACACATTTACAGCCAACTTATCTTCAACAAAGGTACCAAGAACCTACGGTGGGGAAAGGACAATCTTTTTAATCAGTGATGCTGGCAAAAATGAATAACTATATTATATGCAGAAGAATGAAACTAGACCCCCTCACCTTACCAAAAATTTAAATCACAATAGATTAACAACTTAAATGTAAGACCTGAAGCTATAAAACTATTAGAAGAAAACATTGGAGAAACAATTCAGGATATTTGTCTGGGTAAATTTTTTGTAGGACCTCAAAAGCACAGGCAACCAAAGCAAAAACAGATAAATGGGATTATGTCAAGCTAAAAACCTTCTGCACAGTAAAGGAAACAATCATCGAAGTAAAAAGACAACCCACAGAATGGGAGAAAATATTTGGAAACTACCCATCTGACAAGGGAATAGTAGCCAGAATATATATATGTGTATATATGTGTATAGATGTGTATAGATATGTGTATATATATATATGTGTGTGTATATATGTGTGTATATATATATATCAAAACAACTCAATAGCAAAAAAATTTTAATCTGATTTTTAAATGGGCAAAAGATCTGAATAGACATTTCTCAAAAGACATACAACTTGCCTAAAACGTGTATGTACAAATGCTCAATATCACTAATCATTAGAAAAATGCAAATAAAACCCACAATAAGATATCATCTAACTCTAGTTAAAATGGCTGTATCAAAAAGGCAATAATGAACGCTGGCAAGGATGCAGAGAAAGGGGAACCCTTGTATACTGTTTGTTGGAATGTAATGTCGTTGTAGCCACTATGAAGAACAATTTGGAGGTTCATCAAAAAACTAAAAATGAAACTACCATATGATCCAGCAGTTCCACTACTGAGTATATATACCCAAAACAAAGGAAATCAATATATCAGAAAGACATCTGCACTCTCATGTTTCTTGCAGCACTATTCACAATAGCCAAAATACGGAATTAACCTAAGTGCTTATCAGTCAATGAAAGGATAAAGAAAATGGAGTGTGTGTGTGTGTGTGTGTGTGTGTATAACAAAATATTATTCCGCCATAAAAAATGAAATCCTCTCATTTGCAGCAATATGGATGGATGGAACTGGAAGTCATTACCTTAAGGGAAAGACAAATATCACATGTCTCATTCAAATGTGGGAGCTAAAAGGTGTATCTCATGGAAGTAGGGAGTATTTTGGTGGTTACCAGAGGCCAGGAAGGGTAGCAGGGAAGAGAGGATGAAGAGAAGTTGATTAATGAGTACAAATATTCTTTGATAGAAGAAATTCTTATTTCTTTGATAGAAGAAATAAGACCTAGTGTTAGATAGATCAGCAGGGAGACTATCATTTACAACAATCTATTGTACATTTCAAAGTAGCTAGAATTCAAATGTTTCTAGTATAAAGAAAAGACATATTTAAGGTGATTGATATTCCAAGTACATTGATTTGATCTTTGCCAATTATATGAGCATATTAAATTATCACACATATCTCAGAACTACATACATTTGTTATGCATCAATGAAAAAAAGACAGTGAGAATCTGTCAGATTAATTCAAGTGTCGGGTGTTTTAAGTTGAGCTCCCTGGGAAGGAGACTCTCAGATGGAGATTTGTATGGGGAAGGTTTATTGAGCAGTGCTAGTAAGAACATCTATAAAAGAGTAAGGGAAACCTTAAACTGAGATACAGTTGCAAATGATCCCATGGGAAGCTCTGGGACTGAGATGACTCTTCAGAAATGTCCTGAATTGAGGCAAGGGGATCAGGCCTTTACACTCCCACAATGAGCAGTTAATTGGTGTGAGCTGTGGTTGGGATAAGGTGTCATCTTAGAGGAGCAGTTTCATCAAGTGAAGACTCCAGGAGAGACTCAGCTGTCAACCACAGTAGTCAATACTCTCAGCAGCTGTGAGACTAGGTCCTTTAGTCCTTAAGGGGTACGTCTGAGTAATGCATCACAACACTCACTACAAAGAAATAGTCAATGGCACCTTTTGGGAGCAGGGAGGAGGAATAGCTGAATAGAGTGAAGTCTGGGGTTTTCTTAAACAGCTTTATTGAGGTTCACATACCACACAATTCACCATTTTAAAGTGCAATGACTTTTAATATATTAACAAAGTTGTGCGTCTATCACCACAATCAATTTTAAAACATTTTATTATCCCCTCCCCCCCACCAAAAAAAACCCATACTCCTTAGCTATCACTCTCCCAATCCCTTCATCTCCCCTAGCTCTAGGCAAACACTACTTTCTGTCTTTGTAGACCTGTATGTTGTAGACATTTCATATAAATGGAATCATAAAATGGATGGTTCTTTGTGACTGATTTCTTTCACTCAGCATAATGTTTCCAAGGCTATGTTGTAGCATGAATCAGTACTTCAATTCTTTTCATTGCCAAACAATATTCCATTATATAGATATACCAGATTTTATTTATCTATTGATCAGTTGGTGGACAAATGTGTTATTTCTACTTTTTGGCTATGATGAATAATGCTGCTATGAACATTCATGTACAAGTGTTTCAATGGACATATTCTCATGGGTGTATTCCTAGGATTAGAATTGCTGGATCATGTGGTAACTGTTAGAAATTGTCAAATTGTTTTTCAAAGCAGTCATACATTTTACATTCCCACTAGCAGTATATCAGGCTTCCTATTTCTCCACATTTTTGTCAACACTTGTTATTATCTCTTTATTAAAACCATTTGAGTGAGTGCGTGAGTGGATATGGTGTGGTATTTAATTGTGGTTTTCATTTGCATTTCCCTCGTGGCTAATAATATTGGGCATCTTTTCATGTACTTATTGGCTATTTATATATATTCTTTGGAAAAATGTTTAGCCAGATCCTTTGCCCATTTAAAAAACTGTGTTGTCTTTTTCTTTTTGAGATGTAAGAGTTTTTTATATGTTCTAAATCCAAATCCTTTATCAGATATGTAACTTGCAAAAAAAATTCTCATTTTATGGGCTTTCTTTTCACCTTATGATGTCCTCTGAAGCATAAAAGCTTTTAATATTGTTAATATGCAGGTGATCTTTTTTTAAATTTTTGTTGCTTGTGTAATAAACCATTGTCTAAGACAAGGTCACAATTATTTCAACAGTAAATTTTTTAAACAGAAAAAAAAGCTGGCAGAGAGGGAAAGTAGAGAGAAAGTATAGGTAGTGAGTAAGATGCAGTTTTGAATGGCGAAAATCCCAAATTCCACTAAGGAAGGTTTACCTTAACTCAAATTAATTTAAACACACATTTTATTTTATGCCTACAAGAGCTCATTATTGAGTAGCACAGATATATATATATATATGTTAGGTTTTGTAAAACTGGAATTTGTTCTGGACTCTGTCAGGTATGTAGGATCTAGAGTGTAAAGGGGGAAAAAAGCCCTTTCCAGATTAGGTAAATAGCAAGAAAAAAAAATCACACAGGAGAGAATGGGCATACTAAGGAACAGTGAGCTCAGGCAAGTTGGAAGAGCAACAATAAACCAGGAGGTAGGAGAAGAAAGATGTTACAAAGCCTGAAAAAGGGCCTGTAATACAGAGCCAAAGAGCAAAACAAACTTAAGTATGGCTCTGTCCTCCTAATCCACAGAACAAAACATAGTAACAGGAGTCTCTGCACAGTTACATAGGAGTCAGTGGGCATTTGCATGTGATTCTGAAAGACCTGTTAATTTATGACAGAGAAAAAGAAAACCTGTAGCTAAGACTGAAGAAATCACAATACACCTCTCCAAGGTAACAGGAATAGAGAGATACACACAGATTGGAGATCAGAGCAGCATCCCCAATCCTCACAGAAAACGATGGTATTGTACAAAATAGCTGCTCGTGTTTGAAGTGGGGTTGAGGTAGAAGCCCAGACTAAGGTGTAGTGCTGTGACTCAGGAGCTACCAAGGTGGTCCAGAGGGCTTCTCAGGGTGCTCCAGAACATGGAGTCTAGTAGACAATGTACTGAATTCTGATCCCCATGTGACCATGGTGCTGAAGCTCGTGATGAGCCTGCTGGCCACATCAGATCTGTACAACATCTAGGGACCACTGACACCAACATCTACATGGACCAGGGAACAGAGAGGCAGGAGAAACAACCCACAGGAACTAATTGCACTGACATAATATGGTTGGATGGAGCCATATCCTGAAGAATTTCGAAAAGCAGCCCGAGAAGATGGAACTTAACTCAGGATTAAGAGGCCATTGTATCTTAACAATCCTAAAGGTACCGTGCTAGGTTAGTAACATTATGGAAGTTGTGTCCAACAGTATTAACTCGAAGTTTCATTCTGCTATTTCAAATTTTAATTATTCACTCTTAAATCCTCTTTAAAGTGACAATACCGATTCCTATAGCTCATGCATATTCCCCACCCTATTCACATTGGTTCTGTTTCTTCAGTGGCCTATCTATTTCAGAGAAAATCACCCTACTTGCAAGCCCAAGAGCGTATTTCTTACTTAAAAAGCCTGGTTACACCAAAACTATAATGATATGAGAGAATTCCATTGATTCAAGGTCCCTAGAGTGTACAAGACAGACTCTTTTGCTACAGCTGACTGCTTCTTTGTATGGGGTAATGTATTTGGAAGCTTGAAAAGTTCAACCATTACATCCATCAACCCGTCTACCCTCTGTATATCTGCCACAATATATCTGATCGTCAGCCAAAAGCACTTCTACCTCTGACGCTAGCAATGTTTACATCTCTGCCTATTAAAGAGAATTTCAGATTTTTTTCTCCCAAGTCAACTTCTCCCAAGTTTCATGATCTTAGGAAATGATACCATTTTTGCCCATAGAGCAAGATAAATACTTGGAAATTATCCTTGGCTACTCAGTACCTTATCATCTCACATTAAATCCATTACCAAGCGCATGCTGATCCTTTCTAAAATGTGTGTGTGTGTGTGTGTGTATCATAAATCTGACCGTGGTTTACTACAACTACCTCTATCTTCCTAGTCCAAGCACCATCATCTCTCACCATAGTTCCTGAAGTAGCCTTCAAACATGACCCATTTCCGTTCTCACCCCCAGTGGTGAACACCGCTAGCTATCTATCCAATACCCATGCTGCTCTTCTTTCTTACTAATAATGGAACCTTTATTTTGCTCATGAATACAAGATGAACAGCTCAATACTTACCTTCTGAGCTGTGCTTGTAACTAAAGGTAGCCATTTCCAGTTCTGACCAAGCAGAAATGATCAAAGTAATCCTGAATAGGACTCCCAAAGGAGATTTTCAAAGGAACAGATTTGATCACCATACACTCTCAGCCCTTTTCTGTCCTTCTTTTGCCTGCCTGTAACATGGTCATGATATCCAAAAGTGAACAGCCACATTGCAACCAAGAGAGAAGACAATATGCTCAGCATAGCACACAGGAAAATGGGAAAATACTGGATCCTTAACATCACTGAGCCATTGCACCAGGCTTGGACTGGCAGCCTGCTCTCAGTTTTCTTATTGTGTGAGACAAATAAAGCCCTGGTTGTTTCAGGCAATACTTGTATGGTTTTCTATTTGTTTGGGTTGTTTTTCAGTCAAATGCATTCTTAATAGATAAACCCCTTTGCTCAAGCTTCCAGCAAACAGCCAGTGTAAGCTTGGCAAAGAGTGTTTTAGCATCAAATTTAGAAAAAATCCAAACTCTTTATGTGGCCCTGTATGGTTTGGTCCCTGCCTATCTTTCTGAACTCATCTCCTGTCACTTTCCACTTTAATACACTAGCGTTAGTGACAGTAAAACAATGTAAGTGGTTATGAAGTGAAGGAGACTATCATAAGAACAGAACCTATACCTTTCTTCTTCATCCCTCCTCCACTCATCTCCTAAAGGACCAATCTATTCCTAGATGCCCTATTCACATTTCAACAGTCTTAGTACCAATCTTTGCTCTTGTTACTCATGTTGAGTGAGAAACAAGCATGACACAGGAGGCGTTCAACAGGACCTTTATGTCAATACTTAATCTTCTTTCCCTGGCTCCCTCCACTTCTATAACTTTCCACTCCCCCAAGAACCTATCCACCTTGAGTGCAAAGTGCCTATAACTTGTCTTTTAGTTTCACTAATAGATCAATTGCTTATTCAACTTTTCAGCTTCCAATCTTTGGATTCATGCAAAAAATTCCTAAAATGACAGTCAGATGATACAACTCCTTATAAATAGATCAAGAATTATCCTCACCAGGCTGCTAAGGCTACTTGTGAAACATATTTCTGCATTAGGATGAGTGCTCTGATGAGACTGAACCTTCAATAATCCTATTAGTTTATCAAATATTATAGAGTATGTTTAAATAAAATTGAGAGATTATTATATAATACGGTGAGCCTTGGCTAGAGTGATTTTGGGAGGCTGAGGCGGGAGGATCGCTTGAAGCCAGGAGCTCAACACCAGCCTGGGTGACAAACCAAAACCCTGTCTCTGTCTCTCTGTCTCTCCATCTCTCATACGTGTGTGTGTGTGTGTGTGTACCTGTGTGTATATGTGTGTATATGTGTCTGTGTACCTGTGTGTATATATGTGTATGTGTGTGTGTGTGTGTGTGTATATATATGTACGTGTGTGTGTGTGTGTATATATACCACTACCTTCCAAGTTCGCATGTGCCCCTTTGTAGTCAATTCCCTACTCCTGCCCTCTGACCATCACTAACCACTAATTTGCTTTTCATCACTATTTGTTTGCCTTTTCTGGAATTCCATATACACAGGATTACACAGTATGTAGTATTCTGTATCTTCTTTCACTTAGCAAAATGTTGTTGATCATGCATATCGTTGCATATGTCAGTAGTTCATTCATTTTAAAGCTGAGTAATATTTCATTGTCTGGATATATCACTGTTGGTTTATCCCTTTTCAGCTATTATGAATAGAACATCCTTGAGTACTTGGGTATGACTTTTGAATGAACATGTTTTCATTTTCCTTGGGCAATAAAATGTTTTCTCTAAATATACAATCCTATGCATGCCTACACTTGAAAAAAATTTTGTGCAAGTGCCCTGCAATAATATGGGTGCATCTACTCTCATCAATGTATGATATACAATTTTACAATAACAAGTGAATGAGTTAAGATGAAGCACAGTATTAGAATTATATTAAAAATCATTGTAAAACTAATGCATTTTGACTGTTTCTTGTCTGA
>NC_045436.1:40003768-40032642 GCF_002776525.5 Piliocolobus tephrosceles | reverse complement strand
TATTTTGAGCCTATGTATGTCTCTGCATGTGAGATGGGTCTCCTGAAGACAGCAGACTGATGGGTCTTGACTCTTTATCCAGTTTGCCAGTCTGTGTCTTTTAATTGGAGCATTTAGTCCATTTACATTTAAGGTTAATATTGTTATGTGTGATCTTGATCCTGCCATTATGATATTAACTGGTTATTTTGCTCATTAGTTGATGCAGTTTCTTCCTAGGCTCGATGGTCTTTACATTTTGGCATGTTTTTGCAATGGCTGGTACCGGTTGTTCCTTTCCATGTTTAGGGCTTCCTTCAGGGTCTCTTGTAAGGCAGGCCTGGTGGTGACAAAATCTCTAAGCATTTGCTTATCTGTAAAGAATTTTATTTCTCCTTCACTTATGAAACTTAGTTTGGCTGGATATGAAATTCTGGGTTTAAAATTCTTTTCTTTAAGAACGTTGAATATTGGCCCCCACTCTCTTCTGGCTTGTAGAGTTTCTGCCGAGAGATCTGCTGTCAGTCTGATGGGCTTCCCTTTGTGGGTAACCCGACCTTTCTCTCTGGCTGCCCTTAAGATTTTTTCCTTCATTTCAACTTTGGTGAATCTGGCAATTATGTGTCTTGGAGTTGCTCTTCTGGAGGAGTATCTTTGTGGCGTTCTCTGTATTTCCTGAATTTGAATGTTGGCCTGGCCTGCTAGGTTGGGGAAGTTCTCCTGGATGATATCCTGTAGAGTGTTTTCCAATTTGGTTCCATTTTCCCCCTCACTTTCAGGCACCCCAATCAGACGTAGATTTGGTCTTTTGACATAATCCCATACTTCTTGCAGGCTTTGTTCATTTCTTTTTCTTCTTTTTTCTTTTGGTTTCTCTTCTCGCTTCATTTCATTCATTTGATCCTCCATCGCTGATACTCTTTCTTCCAGTTGATCGAGTCGGTTACTGAAGCTTGTGCATTTGTCACGTATTTCTCGTGTCATGGTTTTCATCTCTGTCATTTCGTTTATGACTTTCTCTGCATTGATTAGTCTAGCTGTCAATTCTTCCACTCTTTTTTCAAGATTTTTAGTTTCTTTGCGCTGGGTACGTAATTCCTCCTTTAGCTCTGAGAGGTTTGATGGACTGAAGCCTTCTTCTCTCATCTCATCAAAATCATTCTCTGACCAGCTTTGATCCGTTGCTGGTGATGGGCTGTGCTCCTTTGCAGGAGGAGATGCGCTCTTATTTTTTGAATTTCCAGCTTTTCTGCCCTGCTTTTTCCCCATCTTTGTGGTTTTATCTGTCTCTGGTCTTTGATGATGGTGACGTACTGATGGGGTTTTGGTATAGGTGACCTTCCTGTTTGATAGTTTTCCTTCTGACAGTCAGGACCCTCAGCTATAGGTCTGTTGGAGATTGCTTGAGGTCCACTCCAGACCCTGTTTGCCTGGGTATCAGCAGCAGAGGTTGCAGAAGACAGAATATTGCTCAACAGCGAGTGCACCTGTCTGATTCTTGCTTTGGAAGCTTTCTCTCAGGGGTGTACTCCACCCTGTGAGGTGTGGAGTGTCAGACTGCCCCTAGTGGGGGATGTCTCCCAGTTAGGCTACTCAGGGGTCAGGGACCCACTTCAGCAGGCAGACTGCCCCTTCTCAGATCTCAACCTCCGTGTTGGGAGATCCACTGCTCTCTTCAAAGCTGTCAGACAGAGTCGTTCGCGTTTGCACAGGCTTCTGCTCCTTTAGCTGAGCCCTGTCCCCAGAGGCGCAGTCTACAGAGACAGGCAGGTTTCCTTGAGCTGCTGTGAGCTCCACCCAGTTGGAGCTTCCCAGCAGCTTTATTTACCTACTTAAGCCTCAGCGATGGCGGGCGCCCCTCCCCCACCCTCGCTGCTGCCTTGCGGTTAGATTGCCGCAGACTGCTGTGTTAGCAAGGAGGCAGGCTCCGTGGGCGTGGGATCCTCCCGGCCAGGTGTGGGATATATTCTCTGGTGTGCCGGTGTTATAGCGCAGTATTGGCGTGGGAGTTACCCAATTTTCCAGGTGTTGTGTGTCTCAGTTCCCCTGGCTAGGAAAAGGGACTCTCTTCCCCCTCGCACTTCCCAGGTGAGGCGATGCCTCGCCCTGCTTCAGCTCTCGCTGGTCAGGCTGCAGCAGCTGACCAGCACGGATTGTCCGGCACTCCCGAGTGAGATGACCCCAGTACCTCAGTTGAAAATGCAGAAATCACCCATCTTCTGTGTCGCTGGCGCTGGGAGATGGAGACTGGAGCTGTTCCTATTCGGCCATCTTGCTCCGCCCCCTGTTTATGCTTATATTAAAGAATGTGAATATTTGTTAGATTTAGCCTCAAAATATTCACATTCCTTTTTAAAAACATCTTATTTAGCTTAATTGCCTTACAATAAACTTCATATATTTAAAGTATAAAATTTGATAAATTTTGACACATGCATACACTCATAAAACCAGCACCCCAAGCAGGATAATGAACATACCCATCACTCCCAAAATTGTGTTTGTGTCCCTGTTTGATCATCCTGCTTTTCCTCCCCACAGTGCCCAGGTAACCACTGGTTTGCTTTTGGTCAGTAGAGATTAACTTCCATTTCTTAGAGTTTTATGTAAATTGAATCATACATATGTGTTTTTTTCTCACAGTTCTCTCACACTGTATAATTATTTTGAAATTCATTCATGTGGTTGCACATATCAATATTTCATTCCTTTTAATTGCTGAAAAATATTCCATTGTATGCATTTACCACACCATTAATTTGCTAATAAACTTTTGGTCATTTCCAGTTTGGGGCTATCATAACTAAAGCAGTTATGAACATTTATGTGCAAATATTTGAGTGGACATATGCTTTCATTTAATAAATACCTATGGGTGGAATGACTGGGTCACATAGTACTTTTATGCTTAACCTTTTATGAAAGTGCCAAAATTTCCAAAATTGTTTTAACCATTTTCCATTTCTATCAGCAGTGAATAAGAGTTCTAGTTGTTTCATATCCCCACCAACATTTAAAGTGGTAAGGTTTTTATAAATTATATCCATTCTAGTAGGTATGTAGTGTGGGCTTAATTTGCATTTCCCTAACAACAAATTATGTTCATCATCTTTTACTGTGTTTGTATGCCACCCATGTGTTTAAATACTTTCCTATTTTGTATTGCATTGATGCCTTACTAAGGAGTTACGAGAATTCTTTATATATTCTAGAAATGAGGAAGTATTAGTTCATTTTGCATTTCTATAAAGGAATTCCTGAGGCCGGATAATTTATAAAGAAAAGAGGTTTATTCTGGCCCACAGTTCTACAGACTGTACAAGAAGCAAGAAGCATAGTGTGAACATCTGCTTTTGGTGTGGCCTCAGGAAGCTTACAATTAGGGTGGATGCCGAAGTGGGAGTAGGCATGTCATATAGAGAAAGAGAGAGAGAGAGGAAGAGAGAGAGGGGAGGAGGTACCAGGCTCTTTCAACAACCAGCTCTCCTTTTAACTCACTGTGAGGAGGGCACCAAACCATTCATGAGGGATCCACCCCCATGATCCAAACATTTCCCACTCTGCCCCATCTACAACCATTAGGGATCACAGTTCATCATGAGATGTGGAGGGGACAAACACTCAAACTTTAGCAGGAGGCTTTGTCAGGTATATTGTTTACAATACTTTCTCCTTATTGCTGGCTATTATTTCCATTTTTATCAATATTTTCTGAGGAGTAAGGTTTTTACTTTTATTGAAGTCCAATGTATTGATTTTGTTCTTTTAAAAAATCTTTACCAAATTCAAAGCCACTGGGATTTTTCTCAACATTTTTTTCTAGAAGTTTTAGAGTTTACCACTTACATTTATGTCTGTGATCCATCTGGAGTTAACTTTTTAATATGGCAAGCTAAAGGTCAAAGTTAATTTTTGAATTGTATTTATTATTTTGCATATAGCTATCCATTGTTCCAGAACCATTTATTGAAAGGATTGCAATTTTCCCCCTTTAAATTGCCTTGGAAACTTTGTGGAAATCCATTGACCATGAGTCTGGGAGTCTGGATGCTCCATTCTATTCCAAAGATCTATGCCTATCCCTCTGCCATTAATTATCACACAGTTTTGATTACTGTAGATTTATTATGAGTCTGTCCTGCAACTTTGGACTTTTTCAAAATTGTTTTGGATTTTTCAGGTAAAATTTTCACATATATTTTAGGGTTTTTTAAAATCAGTGTATACAAAAAAAGACTTGAGATTTTGAGTGAAATTGCACTGAATATGTAAATTTGGGGAGAATATGTATCTTAATAATTTTGAGTCTTTTGATGCATAAATACAGAATATGTCTTCATTTATTTAATTTTTCCTTAATTTCCCTCAGGAATGTCTTACAGATTTCTGTGTACAGGTCTTGCACATTTTTGTCAGATTTTTCACATTTTTGTGATATTAAAAATTGTATTTTTTTCTTTTCAATTTCCATTTGTTCTTTGTCAGTACAGAGAAATACAACTGATTTTTATTTATTGCTCCTGAGACCTGCATCTTTGCTAAACTGACTTATTAATTCTGATAGTTCAATAGCACTGGCCAGAAAATATTGAATGCAAGTGATGAGACTGGGTATTCTTTTGGCTCCCTGAGAAGAGAGAAAGCATTCAATTTTTTCCAATAAGTATAATATTAGCTGTGGTTTTTCATAAATGCCATTTATCAAGTTGAAGACATTCCATCATATTCCTCGTTTTCTAAAAGTTGTCATTATAAATGAACGTTAGAGTTTATAAAATGTTTTCTTCTATATCTATTGAAATTATCATTTTTTTCTTTTTGGTTCTGTTAATATGGTCAATTTACATCGATCGATTTTTTTACTGTTAAACGGAGATCACTGTCCTGCACTGCTTGATGTCCAGTATTTGAAAACCACTGTTTCATATATTTTGTCTGGTTACTCTATGTTGGCTACAAGTTAAAGTCTCCAGTATTTCTCTTTCAAATCTCTGGTTCTTAGTTGCATCACTCAGTCTCACACCCCAGTTGGTCATGAAGTATAATCCTTTTTAATTGCATCATAATTTTATATTATTAGATATCAATTAATCTGTTTTTTATCTTTGTTGATGGTGGGCTTTTTGCGGGGAGGACTTAGTCTTTTTTTCTCTGTCATTTTGGGTAGATTCTATTGCTGTGTCTTCAAGATCACTAATCTTTTCTTCTATAGATTCTAATCTGCTGCTGTTCCTATACAGTATATTTTTTAATCACAGATATTTTATATTTCATGTCTAAAAATTTAATTCTTTTTTACATCTTTCATATCTCTACCTTATAAGCTTAATCTTTATGTAACTTGTTAAGTATGTGCAATATAGTTATATAACTATTTTAATGTCTTTGTCTGCTAATTCTGTAATCTAGGTCATTTCTGAGTCAGTTTTGATTAACTGATTTTTCTTCTCATTAAGGTTGTATTTCTTGTCAGGAAACTGTTTGATCTTTGAGGCTTACTTTTAAGTTCTACTAGACAGGACCTGTATGGTTGTTTCTTTCCCTGGCCTTGACTAGTTTTCTCACACACACGTGTTTCTCAATGTTGTTTCAGGGATAATACTCAGCTGAAGACTCAAGGAGAACTCACTGCCTATTTCTGAAGCCATCTCCCTGTGTTGCTGTGTTCAGATACCTTGTTTTATGAAGTCTAGCCTCATTGGCCTTACCTAATTCCCAGTAACACCTCTTCAATTCAGAGAGACTATTGAACTCTTTTTGCCTTCCTCTGCTGCCTGGAAATTTTTTCTAGACACAAAGCTGAGTTAACTGTAGGCTCCCCATGCACATTTGCTGTCTCTCAGAGATCACTGTCCTGCACTGCTTGATGTCCAATATTTGAAAACCGTTGTCGTATATGTTTTGTCTGATTACTCCATCTTGGCCACAAGTTAAAGTCTCTGTTATTTCTCTTTCAAATCTCTGGTTCTCCTTAGTTGAAAGTTATTTAGAAATTGAAAGGCAAGTGCTTAAGGGGGCAAAATAGTTACTATTTTATTATTTCTAACTACCTATCTGTATGCCATTATTTTCTCATTACTATGCAATCAGAAAACAGAAATTAATTAGTTGCTGATAAACTTTCATCTATAATGCCCAATTTTAAATTTTCTGTTTGTCAAAATAATTTCATCATTCTCAGTGAATTCTCTTATAAGTAAACATCAAAATTTGAACTTAAAAAAACTCATTGTAGACAAATGCAATTTTTATAGATTGGTGTTGTGTGAAAAATTTTAAGTGAAAAGAAGGTTCTGATACAAAAAATAAAAATGAAGTTTGAGAACACTGTTTAGGCAAAAACAGTCATAGCTGTGTGTTAATACCTACAAAGATTTCCAAAGACACAAAGGAACAAAACCCAAGTCAGAGTTCAAGTGACTATATGGGTGAGAAACCCTAAATGTCAACAACAGAAGAGAAAATTATTGTAGCTTATTATCTTTCAGTTATAAATATTCTTATCTTGAGAACTATGGGGTTGGAGAATCCTTGATATTAATAGTTCAGACTCTCCCATATCTTCATGTATTTAATTCTATAAAATGCAGGGCATGCTTGATGGTGTTTAGAAAAATGTCAGAATATTCTTGATCCTCTGCAGGATTTCACTCCCTTGGGCTACTATCTCAATATTTCTGCCATTGTTTTCAAGATAATGCTGGATTACTAAAGACTTACTTAATTTTTGGCAAAATTAACATTTGCGCCATACTCTGCATGACCTCTATATCTACCAACAATGAAATGAACAGCATGAAATTATATACAGTTTTATTTACAGTGTCAGTAAATTTGCTATCTCCAGTAAACTCCTAACTACAAAATTATTATCTAAAGAGGGAAATTGCAAAGCCTTCCTAATTCAGATCACAATAAACCCAGAAATGAAGAGAACAATGGCAGTCCATTAAATATGTCACCAGAAAAAAATAAAAATTCTTAGATTCTTGGTTCCTTAGATGAAATAGCCCTAAAGCCTTTAATGTATTGTTGTGGGCTTATTATTTGTTCTTCTTTACTATAAAAAAATTTATAAAACAACCCATCAAAATATGAATAATTAAATTTCCATATGAAGGATTCATTTAAAAATAGTTTCATTGCTTATCACTATAGAAGGGCATTTTCTCAGATATGGAAATTGTGAAAGCCATGTTTTTAAAATGTTAATTTAGAAATATGAAATTTAACTCTATTTACATCAACTTATATTCATTATAATCTCTTAGCATGAAATATTTACAAAAAAAGCTTTCTTTGTGACTTAAGATCTTACAAAGACTTGATATATTATCCTAATAAAAATTATAAACACAATTTTCATAAGAAAATTTATAAAAGTTGAATCATGTATTTACGATGGAGAAACAAAATATAAAGTAAGCTAATGCATTTAAAGAATGGAATTAAAACTCTAAGTAATTTAAAACTTAACACACAGAATGAGTCAATTTTTTTAAGGAATTTTTACCTTAAAACTTTTCTGCTACCTCCTGATAAAGCAGTAATGCAAAGCCAAGGAGACTATAATACCACTAGGAATGTAAGACTTTGAACACACACTAATATAAGCTAAGAAAAAAAATAAAATATATACCAGGATGATTAACAGATTATTTGCTGAAAGGTGCTAAACAAACTCCCATGGTGTTTAGTTCTCAAAAATGTCTAAAGCCATCAGTAAAGAAATTTTTGAAAATTAAACAAAATACATAGCTCAGAATCACTTATGCGGTGTCATTGACAGCCCAAAAAAATAAAAAAGAAGCATGTGAAAGAATACAATGAATTTGCCAGATGTGCTAAAATAACCTGGCAAAATAATTCCTCATAGGGATTATAACCAATAGTTACCTGGAACATCCATATTTTCAGAAGATAATTTTTGAAAAGCATGCATGAATAGAACTACATTTCTGAAGCCAAATAGCTTCTAGTGACCACTTTTGTATAACAGGTTTAACATCTCTATGTTTGTTTGTGATTTGAAAAGCACATATACCAATTCCAAGTGGAATGAAGAATTTTTAAGTGCTTTAGGAAGGATTTGCATAGCAATAACTTTTAATATCTTAGAAAAAGAAATTACTGATTTTTCCCAGGATCACCAATCATAATCATAACTCATTCACAAGTACCTAGACCAGTGCTTAGCACAAAGGAGACACTCAATAAATATAATTCCCTTCCCCTACCTCTACCCCTCTATCACATGCTATGCAGTGATTCCCCTCTGGTGCTTCAGGAACCCCAGCCATTGATGGGGTGAGATGAGGAGGAGGTCAAACAGGCTAAGCTTTTATGTGAGCAGCTTCATTTTTATATCTGCCTTACATATTGGCATCCAGGTAAGAGTTTCTTTGAATCAAGGGTTCTAACTGCAGTAGAGGGGAAAGAAGATGATCTCTGTTCTTTAGAAGTGAAATTCTGCCCTCAGCTTTCTCTTTCCAGGGTGATTACATTCCTCCTATAGCTTCAACTACCCCCTATACAATGATATCCAGATCTTTATCTCAAGTCCTTCATCTCCATTTACCCCAGAACCCAATCAGTCACAAAGTCCTGCAAATACTAAATATCTCTTACTCCACTCCATTCTCTGCTGTGGTTCACTGTTTAGTTCAAGCCCATGTATCTTTTGGACGAACTGGTGCAATGGAATCCTATTGGTCTCCAGTCTCCAGTTTATCAGTCACCTTTCATCCTCCAAACTGGAGCCAGAGTAATATTTCTAAATTACAAACAAGGTTGTATCATTCTCTGCGTCAGTACTTCCCTGCCTCCCCTTCATCTACCACAGAATGGGAGAATAAAAGTTCTATCATCTGCACATCTGCTACCTTTTCTGTCTCATCTCCCTTTATATCCAGTTTTTCTTATATCTAGCAATTTCTAAATTTTGACATAATGTCTTATAACTGCAGTTTGTCTCCTCTGACTGGAATGATCTTTCCTCTTGTTTGTCTGAAAAAAAAAAATTGTTTTCAACATTTAGCTGATGGGTCACATTCTCAGTAGGACTCTTTCTAACACTACCAATCAGTGTTGGTTACTAGCTCTGCACTTCTAAAAACTCTTTGAACAGAACTTGGTTATGTCATTTATCCTAGTAACATAATTTTTTCTCTTGTTAGTACCACTTACTAGTCTAGAAACTGGAGGGGGTGTAACTGACTTATAATTGTTTTTCTGTCTTCAGGACCTACACAAGGACTTGCCCATGGTAAGAGCTTCATTCATGGTTGTGGGACAAATCAGTGAGTGGTAAAAACAGGAAAGGGAAAAAAAAAAACAAGAAGGAGAAGGGAGAGGTGGGTATGGGAATGAAGATAAGAAATTTAAAGTTTAGAGAACATCCATGGCATGTTTGGTTGAAGCATAACATTCACATAAGGGAGCAATGGGAAGTAATATTAGATATAGACTGCAAAGCTCAAAATTTCACCTATCAGTAAAAACATGGCTTTTGACAAGGAAAACAGCATTTACATAAGTTATTTTGGAGAGTTCATTCTTGCGATATGGGCTGCACTATGAGGGGCAAAGGGAGGTGTCAGTCCAGACAGGAGGTAATTAAGACAGATTAGAGTGGTGGCAATGAGGGGGAAAAGGTGAGGGGGAAAAACACTACACAAGAAGACCCAAAAGATTTGTTAACTAATTATGAGGGGAAAGAGAGAGACAGAACAAGAAGTCAAAGGGACTCAAAAATTTCCCAACTAGGTAAATTGGAAAATGCCTCACGTTAACAGATTGTAGAAGAAAGTAGAATTATTAAAGAAGATGGAGAAAATTAACCCAAAAATAGAATGGCAACCAGCCCTTTGCAATACCAAGAATAAAAGTGATAATAATTATTATTCTAAATTATGTCATGTAATTTATAATTATATTTATTAATAATTTTATTAATTATTACTATTATGGTTACTACAAACAAATACAAAGGTCATGGGGGAATGGTCAATAAGATGAGATGATATAAACATTAAAAAGAAAGGAATACAGAGCAGTATTGTCAATGAGGAGATCATTAGTGTCCTCAGAGAGTTGAGTGGCAATGGAAGCCAGTCTACAAGGAACAACATGAGTGAAGAATGAGAAATGCAGACAGTACTCAATTTTAGAAAGTATTGGTAGGAAAGGAAGGATTGGGGAGGAAAAATATGGGGAGGGACAAGATGGCTGTTTAAAGAAATTATGAGCCTTGGCTGGGTGCAGTGGCTCACGCCTGTAATCCCAGCAATTTGGGAGGCCAAGCCTTGCGTATCACTTGAGGTCAGGAGTTCAAGACCAACCTGGCCAACATGGTGAAGCCCCTCTCTACTAAAAACATAAGAAAATTAGCCAGGCATGGCTACTTTTACTGCATGTGTAGTCCCAGCTACTCAGGAGGCTGAGGCAGGAGAATCGCTTGAACCCAGCAGGAGGAGGTTGCAGCCGAGATCACACCGCTGCACTCCAGCCTGTGCAATAGAGCAAGATTCTGTCTCAATAAAAGAAAGAAAGGAAGGAAGGAAGGAAGGAAGGAAGGAAGGAAGGAAGGAAGGAAGGAAAGAAAGAAAGAAAGAAAGAAAGAAAGAAAGAAAGAAAGAAAGAAAAGAAAAGAAAAGAAAAGAAAAGAAAAGAAAAGAAAAGAAAAGAAAAGAAAGAAGGAAGGAAGGAAGGAAGGAAGGAAGGAAGGAAGGAAAAGAAATAAATTGTGAGCCATGTCAAGTTTGCGATATTTTAGAAGAAAGTAGAGAAGAACCATCCAATTTACAGAGCTGAAAAATTTGCCTCTAGAGTTTCAGTGTTTCCTGTTACAAATAGGTCACAATAAGAGACATGGCAGGCTCTCATATGTAAGAAGATATGTAGAGAAATCTACACTGATGTGAGGTAGACCATATCCTAGCCATGTGTAGCTTTTGGGTAGCTGATTCTGAGCCACTGGCCTTCAGGGCAAGGGCTGGGATATTGCAAAGACATCCGTCATTTTACTAAACAAAACAAATAATGTCACAGGTGTACAACTTTTTAAGGTCATGTTTTCCTTCACACTTCCAAATTAACATTTTCACATCTTTTTCAAAAAATAGATCCTACCAGAATTTGATAACACAAAATATTTAGAATACAGCATCCATCAAATTGCCTCTATTAATTCCAATGTCAGCACAAAATTAATCACAAAAATAACCAAACGACTGACAGTATATCTAATATTTGACATTTATGAATTTATCTCCTGAAAAAAATTTACACTGCCAAATTCAGCAGAAGTCAAAATGCAATTAGAACAAAGGGTAACAATTCCAAACACATGCAGCTTACTGACTGGCTCTTGCCATTTCATAAATAGAGGGTGCTTGAAACCTGCCCTTCGGTCCATAATAACAGCCTGCCAAGGGTTTCTAAAGCAAGCAGGAAGGAATGGGGTAGTGAGCTTGGGATCTGAGGAGGAGATTCTGTATATTTGGAAAATTCTATTTAAATAACCCAGTTGTAACAAATCCCCTTTCCAGATCCCCATTCTAGGAGATTAAAAAGCAGTAATTAGAATGGGTGGGCTGAGAAAGCCAACTAAACAGATTGACAGATAGGCTACCAGAAGAGGCATCCCCTGAACTGCATTATTCCAACAATAATGTCTTTATTTATATAAAAGAATGGGTATATTTTGTTCAGCAAAGCTTTCAATAAGTAGAAACATGCTGCTAGAAGAATAGCCCACCACCACACAAAACTACTAATTTAAAGATACAAAAACCAGTGCAAGAATTAGTCCTGTAATCCCCACAGAAAACAGTGAAATAGCTTTCTCCATGAGCCTTGCAAATCACAACCATAGCAACTTAACATGTGCAGTCCCATATGGGTTGACTGTTTCTCAGAATGAGGCCAGGAACTCAGGAATCCAAGCTTTTACATCAGAAATAGAGAAAACCCGAATATGGAATAGTTTTGTATCAAAGTTAAATTTCAAAAATTATAAAATCAAGTCTTATTATCTATATATATACAAACACACACACACACACACATATGAATACAAATACATACGTCTTACTGTACTGTTCACATGGGTATTCTTATAATTTTCTGGCCTGTTCTATGTTCCCACAATGCACAAAAAGAGACTCACTGATTAAGAATGGCCAGTGCGAAGAGGTGTGTGTGTGTGTGTGTGTGTGTGTGTGTGTGTGTGTGTGTGTCTGTGAGTTTTGACTTTTTTTGTTCTGATTCTGAACTGAAGAGAATTCTCAAAAATTTTCTTGCTATGAACAGCCCCTGACTAAAGCTGACACTGGCTTCAGAAAAGCACTACTCCTGATGGTCTGCTACCAATTTGTAATACATACCCTGAACAAATCAAAAAGTGCCAATGTATTTCCTTAAGCCAAAAGTATAAGAGTGGGTTCCTTGTAATTGTGTGTCCTTGGTGAGTCTTAGTTTTCTCATGTGTGTCAAATGAGCAGATTGAACTAGATTAAGTTCAAGGCCTGGCTCTGCCACTTAATTTCCATAATCTTGAATGAATTACTTAACTTCACTATGCCTCAGCTTCCTCATCTGTAAAATGGGGGTGATAATAGCATGTACCTCATGAAATGATGTAATACATGTGAAGCAGTGAAACAATACCTGCTCTAGTAACTACTCAATAAATGTTCTCTAAGGTAATCAAGAGATGGCTTCTAAAGTACCTTCCAGCTCCCAGAACCTGTAATTGTATGAAAACTATATGCCTGGTGTGCTATGTTGGCTTTACTTAAGAATTAAATATTGGAGCCAAAAAGGAAATAATTCTGACAAAATATGGCTTTCAAAATCTTGATGTCATCCTATTGGAAATAGCAAATAGAATGTTTATAAGGTATTTTTAGTCAATACCTTCTGATCACAATTATACCCTTAAAATGAAATTAAATCCTATTTTCATTGGAAAAAAGGTAGTCTGTGCCATATTTAGTGTTTATCTTTCTTCTTTATCATTCTACCCTTTGGGATTTCTGCATCTTTTCTGAATCTCAACTATCTCCTTTCTGTGTGCCCATAATGGCGGAACTTACAGACCTATTCAAGAGTATATATGCAGATTCCATAAGTGGTTATTAAAGAAGAGGTCTTCATTAAAAATGTTTATAGATAAATACGGATAAAGAAGCTAAGGGCTAAGCTTCTTTCTAAGTGCCCCAATAGTTTTAGAAAAATGAAAGACATGTTTCTGCATTTTAAGTGAATCCATACATTCTTTCATTGAATATATATCTATTGAAAATGTTAAGCACTGTTCAAAAAACCACAGGTAGTTAAGGAAATACACAGTCTTTTCCCTCAAGGAGTTTGTAGGTGAGTGGGAAGACAACCACAAAACCAAAAACTTATAATACAGTATAAGAGAAGTATTAGAAGTGTGTTTAAGATACAATAGGAATAAAATAAAGAGGGCCAATGCCTGCTGCCTGCCTGGAAGTGTCAGGCAAAAATACTTCCCAAAGGGAAAAAAAAATGAAATTGGAAAAAACATTTTTCTCAGCCTGGGAAGAATAAGAGAACATTTCAGGCAAAAGGAACTACATCTGCCAAAACGTGGAGGCATGAAAGAGCACTGCCTGCTTGACGTGCTGCCAAGAGCTTGGGATTGCCAAAGGGTGCAATATAGATGGAGTCACAGCTAGGAGAGAAAACTGGAGCGGTTGATAGGAAACAGATCAATCACGCCTGGCTATGGAATGCAGATTTTATCCTATAAGTGGTACACAGAGAACTATGACAAGGAGACCAACACTCACTGATTTCAACTTTAGAAAGAACATTCTAGTCACAGAAACAAGCCTGGGAGATCGGAGAGGCAAAGTCAGAACCACAGGCCAGAGATGGTGCACTCCTGAAATAAAGTAGTAGTCATAGTAAATAGAAATGAGGGAATGCTTACAAACCTACAGACATGAACATATAGAATCTGGTCATTGATTGGATATAGGCATGAGAAGGAGGCAAGAAACAAAAATAATGCTGAAGTTTCTATCTTGAGTAAAACAGGTAAAAGACCAGGGCAGACAGAGATGGTTTGTGAGAGTTGAATGTGCAGAGAACAGAAGGAGCAGTTAAAGCAATGGGCATGATGAGTTTGCATGAGGGAGTGCAGAGGTGAGAAGAGGAGGGACCAAGAGGGAGCCTGATATATGAGGTAAGCAGAGGCAACAGAATTCCTAAAGAGAGGCTCAAATCATGGCGACCACTGAGGGGAGGAGAGCATGGTCACCAGTACTAAATGTTGCTACCAGGACATGAAAAGGCACAGAAGAAAAAAAAAAAATGTCTACTGGATTTGATAATTAAGGAACCATTCATGAGTCTGAAGGGAGGGAGGAGGGGTGGAAGCTAGGGTTCATGGGTTCAAGATTAATTAGGAAGTTGAGCAAGAGAGAGCAAGCAGACCCAGTTCAGCTCTCTGCAGACTAACATACGTGGCTTATTTAATACACATTGCAAACAGACAGTCATACCTTCAGCCCACTTGTTAAAACCACACTGGTGCTGAGTAGACAGTGTTGTAAGCTTCTATCTACATGTGATGTTAAGCATGTCAGCAAGCTCCCCTCTTCCTGTAGAGACCTTTCCACCAATTGACGAATGCCTAGAAATCTGACAGAAGAAAAAGCCTTTCCATCACACAGTAACTAGAAATAAAACCTAAAATGTAAATCCCCTTAGAAGAGGTAAAGATGAGCAAATTTACTGCAAACTGAAAATTGCCCTTACCTGACCCTTTTCTGAGAAGAGGATTAGGTAGGGAAGTTGCCAGGAAGAATCTGAGTGAGCCCTGAGGGAGAGAACAGAAAGAAGAGGCTGAAAGTACTGAAAACAAATTTTTACCTGGTCTGAACTTTTATTTAGCATTAGCATGTCTTCCATGATTTTAGAGGTCACCTTGTCACAAGCATAAGGAGGAAGATCCCTAACCATAGGCAGAAGAGTTATTTTCCCTGGTTGCAGAAGGAGAGAACCAGCCTCATTAATAATTTCACATTGTCTAAACTCTACATAGCTTTAAATATAATAAAAAGTCTGCCCTATTCTCCAACCCACATATTCATTTTCAGCTTCTACCTAATAATCCTGACACATTTCACTTGGTTTTAAGTTTTTTTCACCTCTCTTTAGGATTAATTTTTTAATTGCCAAGAAATGTTTTTAAAATCTATTACAGGTATTATGATATAGAACGATCAAGCTTGAACATATATACCGATTTTCAGATATTTTTGAAACCTGTCATAAAGTATTAACTTTTTGAAATACTGTACTACTTTCACAGGTCTTCTAAAAAACCACTCATCACAGCCATTTAGAAAGAAATATGACATTAAAAGAAGGTAAATTTTCCAAGTGTTATACTGTGATTTAGTTGTGCTCTCCCATTGAGTCTAAATCTGTCTTCCAACCAGTATAAAGCAGTCATGATTTATTTGAGCCTTATGGTAAAGGTCTATTAAAACAATAACTTGAAAATAGTCTGCATAGCTAACACATCACCCATCGAAGAGATTAAGGCAGAAATTTCACAGAAGGCTGTGTGTGTATCTGTGACTCAAAGAGATGAGCAATCTCACCTTTGAGATGAGAGGGACTAAAAAATCTGAGTCTTTTATGTACAGAAAAATCCACTCTCCAAAGGTCTCAAAGAACTGGGGAAAACTTGGGAAAGGCCAGTTGGAAGTGAGGGGTCCCAGCCTGTGCTTCATGTAGGCCATGAACTATCGTCATAGCCCAGCCCTGCTTTTAAAAAAGAAAATGTTTGCCGTTGGGTAAGGAAAACAAAAAGGATGGTTTTTAATTCTTAAAATAATGTGCAACAGAGTTGCTTTATAATACAGCTTGCTGGTAAACATAGATATTCTGAGGATGAAACAAATATATCCCAGACATAACAGTTACATTAAAGCCCAAGAAGACACAGCTGTAAAGAGGGATTTCATTTTGACTATATTTGCAAATTGTCTCACAGCCCTTTTTAAGGTTAAAGCTTTTTAGGTACCTGAATCCAGCAACGACCCTCATGGCAGGACCTTCTTCTCTAGTGCTGTGCACCTGTTTTATCACTAAACTCCTCAAATGTGAATTCTATCCACACTATCTACTTTTTCTCACTACACGGACATTCCTCAATTCATTGCCTCCACCACTCTACTGGCAATGCTCTAGGTTGCCTTCTCATTGCTAAATCCAAGTTTCTATTTTCTGTCTTCACCCCTCCTAGCCCTCTGCAGCATTTAGTACTGTTTATCATATCTTTCAGAGCCCCATCAGCTCCTGCTTCTCCTCCCTCCTCTCTGGTCATTTTTTTTTCATGCCATTATGACAACTACTTCTACTTCTATTGGTTACCATGTTTGCATCTGAGGTCATTTTCTCCATTCACACCACCTGCTCTCTCTTCAAGACCTCTGCTACCATCTACAGCTGATAAGCTTTCAATCTTCAGCTCCAGCCCCAATCTTTCCTGAAGTCCAGACACCGATATCCACCTTTATGTTTCATAGCTTCTTCTCATGCACCATGACCAAAACTTATTTTAGCTCTGCCTCACCCCATCCCACTTCAAAACCTATTCCTTCTCATTTTTTTATCTCTGTTAAGGGTGACACTTCAAATGTAAAAGCCTGGGAATATTCTGTGCTTCCTCTCTTTCTCTCACCCTGCCCAGTGAGTCATCAAAACTCGTGAGTTCTATCAATCACAGAAATGCTTTGCAAATCTAGTTTCTCTCCTGCACCATTGCCTCTGCCTTAGACTAAGCACTCCTTATCTGTCAAATGCATTGAAGAAATAACCTCAATTTCTCCCTCTCATGGCAAGGATTCACACACATAATCCTAAAAACAAGTGCTGATTCTGCCACTCCCCGAGACAAAGACCCCATTGCTTTACCTCAGCTATCTTCAGATGAAGTTAGAGCTCCTTAAAAAGGCATGAAAGACCTTCAGAGTCTAGCCCCAACTACTACTCCAGTCTTAACTCCTGAAACTCTTCCCACAGGTATCTACATCTAGTCATATAGGACTTCTCATTTACTCTCTCTGAAATCTTAAATCAATTCTCACTGAATGACTGAAACATCCATATGTCTAACTTGTTCACTGTTTTAAACGCAATGTATCTGGCTTTTTATTAACCTCACTGAAGACCCCAGTTCCTCCATAACACCCCCTTTCCATTTATTTCCCATCCATTAGCTCCCTTTTGAGCGAATGTTCTATCCCTCAACTTCAGTTATGTTCCCAACCTTTCCTTATCTCTCTTGCCCTTCTGGTCTTCTAACCAATCCTATGAAGCTCAACTCCAAATGTATGAATTCTTCACTAATATTTCCTGGGAGTAACCACCTTTCTCAGTTGTGCTCTCAGAAATAAGTCTAATTTTAGGAAAACACCTTATAACAACAGTAGGTGTCATTTCTCATCCATGAGAAATTAATGAAATGGATAATAGAATGTTCTCTGATGCTGCTTTAAGGATTAGAGATATTTTGGTAGGGAACTTTGCACAGACAATTTCCCTGTCCAGGACATCTTTGTCTTGGTCAATGAAAAGTTTAAGCCCTGAATCAGGATTGCAGGTGTGTTGTAGTATGATCTTATGGCTGTCTTTCCAGCCAGCCTACATTCAATTCTCATCCTATCAAGTCCTATTTGCTAGCCTATTCAGATGGGTTTCCAACTAAATGATTGAAACTGAGAGTGATAAAATAGCAGAAAGTTACATTCACTTTTTTGTTTCTCTGATATGAATCTGGAAAGCATTGTTCCCTGAGTATAATAGCATATTAATATACAGAGAAAGAGGACAAGATTACTCTTCTTATTTGAAGCCATATTTTGCCTTTGTTAAGATTCGTTACCAACTTCATCCAAAACACAGTAGAACTGTATTAGTCTGTTTTCATGCTACTGATAAAGACATACTTGACACTGGGCAATTTACAAAAGAAAGAAGTTCATTGGACTTACAGTTCCACATGGCTGGGGAGGCCTCACAATCATGGCAAAAGGCAAGGAGGGGCAAGTCACATCCTATGTGGATGGCAGCAGACAAAAAGAGGCCTCATGCAGGGAGGCTCCCATTTTTGAAACCATCAGTTATTGTGAGACCCATTCACTATCACAAGAACAGCACGGGAAAGACCCGCCTCCATGATTCAATCATCTCCCATCAGGTCCCTCCCACAACATGTGGGAATTATGGGAGCTACAAAATGAGATTTGGGTGGGGACACAGAGCCAAACCATATCAAGGACAGTCTGGATTCCAGGCGGAGATCCTAAATGTTGTTGACAGCCAACTCTTAGAGCAAAGGGCAGTAAAGAACCTTTCTACCCAGAGGAGGGGCTTAGATTGGAGCCTTCCTTAAGATGGACCAAAATTCAGAAAAGGTTAGTACATTTGTGATTCTGTTCAAATAAGAACAGAAAGGAAAAAAAACAAAGAGTAAGCACAAGGAATAATAAACAGAGCAAGCACTTGATGCAGAACACTTTAGGGACAAAACACAAGAAGCATAAGTTCCAATGTGCCAGCCTACTCAGAAGCAAGCCTACAGCAAGCACTTAGGCACTCCAACACAAACCTCGGTATCTAGGATTCAGAAGTCAGAATCGGGCAGTGAGAAGACCTCACCCTTTTTAAAGTAGGCAGCCTCAAGGGATCAAGTGTGGCCTCAGAAACATTCACAAGAACTTGTACTTCACTGTAACAGGCAATCTCCCAACACCTCTGCTTGGCAGCTGTCCCCACAAATGGACTCAGCAGCTCCCAGCCGTCTGTATTTGTGTAGATTCCCATAAGGACACATTTCCTTCCCTCTTCAGGGAATGTTAAGGGTATTGTCTTCCAGCAAACAGTTACCTGAGTCCTGAATCACCTCATCAAAGGAATCTTGGCCTTCTTTTCTCCTGCCAACATCTCTGTTAGCCTGTTGGTCAACATATAAAGAAAAAAAAAATAATCCTATGTTCAGCCATGGTCATTTAGTACCATTGGAAAGGTGTGACTATAATCTGCCTTTAGTATTGACAAAAATTATTTGTTTGTCCAAACTTTTAGTCAGCTCCTGAATGTTTTCGTAGGCCCATCTGTGCCCTTTCTTATAAAAACAAGTTTTAACAAAGAACCCTGCTAAGTCAGTTTAGCAAGAACTCCCCACTGGTAGTATCTGATTGCCCTGGATACCTGATCAGGTTTCTTATCCTCAATTTTCCCCCACTCTCCATAATGTCTGATCACCCTGGCCTGCCCTCATCAAGCATCCTATTAGATCAATTTAGCCAGAATCCCTCTTACCCATGATGTTTCCTCTTAATTTTCTATCCACTGACCCCCATCCTCTCCTGGGCCATAAATTCCCACTTACCCATGCTGTATTCAGAGTCAAGCTCCATCTCTCTCACCACCGCAAGACTACATTGCAGTGGAGCCATTACCTATCATGATGGTCCTGAATAAATTCTTCCTTACTGTGCTTTCACAATTAACACTGATTTTTTTAACGTTAGCAAAACTAAAACACAGCCTTCTGAAGAGAGAGGGAAAGGAAGGGAAGGGTAACAGAGGGAACACCAGCATGTCAGAGGAGGAGAAAAGAAGAAGTCATTTATTTGACTCATTTTCCTGGCAGCATTAATTTATGATTCTTGTAGACTTTTGGCAGGAATGTAGGAGGAAGGATTTCAAGAATTCATAGAATCATTTTTTAAAAGAAGCATGGAAAGGGGGATATGCAATGTTATCTAGTCCAGTTCTATCATTTCATAGACTTGGAAAATGAAGAGAGGAAAGGAAGAAAGAGGATAATATTTACTGAAGTCCTGTTACTTACCAAGTGCTTTAGATTTGTCATTTCATTTATCCTTTAAAAAAGGGTATGATGTAATGATATCTCCAGCTTACAAAGATGGAAACCAAGGCTGAACAAGTTGAAGTAAGTTTTCTAAGGGCACACGACTTGGTAAGTGAGAGCCAAAATTTAATTCAGATTTTTTGGATCTGGAGCCTCTTTACACTATGTTAGGTTGCCTCACAAAGAGGCATTTGGAGGTTAAAAAACTGTGCTAAGCAGCCTAGCCGGTGAAAGGGGGACAGCTAGGCCTCTGGACTTCCAGAGTTAGAGTCTCCCCACTGTAAATAACGCTGCAATTTATATTATCTATAACTGAAGACACATGACACTGTTGTTGACACAAAGAGTTAAACACTATAAAGTAGTTCAAGAGGTTTATCCTGAGCCAAATATGAATGACCAAGGCTCATGACACAACCCCAGGAGGTCCTGAGAACATGTGCTCAAGGTGGTTGGGTTACAGCTTGACTTTACACCTTTTAGGGGGACAGAGGTTATGGACAGACATCAGTCAATACGTGTAAGGTGTACGTACATTGATTTGGTCCAGAAATGTGGGAAAACTTGAAGCTGGGGGTGGGGGGTGGGAGGTGGTGAGGCTTCCAGGTCACAGGTGGATTCAAGGAGTTTCTGACTGGCAATTGATTGAAACAGTTAAATTATTATCTGAAGTCCTGGTATCAATAGAAAGAAGTGTCTGGGTTAAAATACAGGTGGTTGTGGTGACCAAGATTCTTATTAGGAAGATAAAGCCTCCAGGTAGCAGGCTTCAGGGAATGTAGATGCTAAATGTCTCTCATCAAACCTAAAAAGGTACCAGACTCTTAATCTCTCCTGGATCAGGAAAATACCTGGAAAGGGAAGGAGTTTCTCTACAGAATGTAGATTTTTCCCCACAAGACACAGCTTTGCAGGGCCATTTCAAAATATGTCAAAGAAATGTATTTTGGGGTAAAATACTTCAATTTCCTTTAGAGCCTGTTATCTGTCATGCGATGCTACATTAGAGTCAGGCTGGTATTGTCTATCTTATTGCAACAAAGAGTCAGTTTTGTCAGTCTTAAGATCTCTGTTTTAATTTTATTGCTGGTCAGTTGTGTCTGAATTCCAAAGGGAGGATGGTATAGTGAGGAATGTTTGACAACCCCCCACTTCCCATTATGGCCTTAACTAATGTTTCAGATTTACTTTGGAATGCCTGTGACCAAGAAGGGGATCCATTTAGTTGGCTGGGGGACTTAAAATTGTATTCTTGGTTTACACTGTAAATTAAATGATCCCATTAATTCAGTGTAGTGAATTTCTATTGTTTTTGCCTCGCCAGCACTACTCTTTCCCATCTTTCTTCCAGCCCCTACTTCAGATCTGCCCAGAATTCACCACTTTACTGGGCCTGTCACTGACCCTACTTTCACACTTTCCCTTCTCATTTGTTCTCTACAGAAATTACCTCTCCTTTCTCTTATTCCCTTAGAACCCAGCTCTCATCTAAGGAATGGATTTGTTCTTTTAAAGAATATGCTAACTAATAAAGACCTAATGCTATACTGTGTTATGTTCATGCAGATATCATTTACATGTTAATAGCCACCTACCTTGTAGTAACCCAAAGAATTTGAGTGCAGGGAATGTCAGGCCTCAGGCTACTCAAGGAAGGAAACTTCAGAGCCATGGGCACTTTTTATTTTTTTACTTTTTATATTTTTTTGAGATGGAGTCTCGCTCTGTTGCCCAGGCTGGAGTGCACTGGCATAATCTCGGCTCACTGTAACCTCCACCTCCCAGGTTCAAGCAATTCGCATGCCTCAGCCTAATGAGTAGCTGAGATTACAGGCGTGTGCCACCTCACCTGCCTAATTTTTTGTATTTTTCATAGAGATGGGGTTTCACCATGTTGGTCAGGCTGGTCTCAAATTCCTGACCTTAAATGATCTGCTCACCTTGGCCTCCCAAAGTGCTGAGATTACAGGCATGAGCCACCATGCCTAGCCAGTGGGCACTTTTTAAATAACAATTTTAGAGTGAGGCCAGTAGCTTCTCTCCACAAACCTGTCTCCAAAAGTAAAATACATTATCAATCAGTACATATTTCTTGAGTACCTACAATGTTCTCAGCACTGTTATAGGTCTCAGGATAGATGAAAGGTGAAAATGAAAAATATCAGACACTGTTCCTCACCTTAGATTGCCTATATAATAATATTTATGAAGTTAGAAAAAGCTGGCATCAATAACCTACTAGTTCGCCACTCTGATATATTTCTGGAAACACCCTAAAAAACATTTCTCGTAAAACCTAACTTCTTTTGTCAGTAAAACCTAACTGTCCCACATGCACAAAAACCTACATAGCCATTTTGGTTAATAAACACCATTCTCCAGTAACCTAGACACAACACCGCTTCCCTTTACTCAATCAGTCAGTTGTCTAGTCCTGTTGATTCTAACTCAGCCCTGTCAATTAACCATCCCAGTCTTTCTTTCCTCATTGCTACTATTATGTCCATGCCTCTATTATCCCTTTGCTTCATTATTGCAAGGTCTCCTTGTCTATAGAATCTCCCCACTCTAGGCCATTCTATCTATACATTGGTTTAATTTAACCTTAAGTAGATCTGTGTCCATGTCACTTGCCTGATAAAGAAAAGTCTATAATTCCCCATTTTCAGTAGAAATCTAAATTCCTGGCCAGGCACAGTGGCTTATGCCTGTGATCCCAGCACTTTGGGAGTCCAAAGCGGGTGGATCACCTGAGGTCAGGAGTTCAAGACCAGCCTGGCCAACATGGCGAAACTCTCTGTCTCTACTAAAAATACAAAAATTAGCTGGGCGTGGTGGTGGGTGCCTGTAATCCCAGCTATTCAGAGGCTGAGGCAGGAGAATCACTTGGACCCAGGAGGCAGAGGTCACAGTGAGCCAAGATCGTGCCAGTGCATTCCAGCCTCGGCAACACAGAAAGACTGTCTCAAAAAAAAAAAAATCTAAATTCCTTAGCCTGACACTCAGATCTTTTCATGATTTGGCCCAATCTTACCTTTCCAGCCCTGGCTCTCATTAGGCTTCCTTTGTTAAACTTTGTTACATCACATTCATTGAACCAATAACTATTTCTTATAAGAATTCCTGTTTCCATGTTTATGTCTGCTCTTAACTTCTAACTTGGCAAGTCCTTCTTTCATCCTCTTTCTCTGCCCACCCAAATTGTATCCATTCCTTAAGGGTCAAATACCACCTCCACCATGAAGCAGCCAGAAGTTGACTCTGTCTCTAAATGTTTGTAGGATTTTTATCTGAGCATCTAAAAATACATTGATCAATTTCTACCTTGTTTCATAGTTATTAGCAAACACAATTCATCCTTCCTGCTGGCCTATAAACTCCTCGAAATGAAAGACTAGCACTGGTGGTAAACAGAAGTTAGATACTACCTTCCATCTGGAGAACACAGTAACAAAAATAAGTAATAAGTAGCCTTTAAATTGAGCCTTAAAAATGAGGAAAATTTGAATGTAAGAAAACTGAAAAGATCTGTTCAAAAGAAGGGAGGGTCTTGGGCCAGGCACAGTGGCTCACACCTATAATCCCAGCACTTTGGGATGCCAAAGCAGGCGGATCACTAGAGGCCAGGAGTTCATTCAAGACCAGCGTAGCCAACATGGTGAAATCCCATCTCTACTAAAAATACAAAAAAAAAAAAAAAAAATTAGCCAGGTGTGGTGGCACGCACCTATAATCCCAGCTACTCAGGAAGCTGAGGCAGGATAATACCTTGTACCCAGGAGGTGGAGGTTGCAGTGAGTTGAAATGGCACCACTGCACTCCAGCCTGGGTGATAGAGCAAGACCCTGTCTCATTAAAAAAAAAAAGGAAAAAAAAAAAAAAAGTAAAATTTACGTTTAAATTAATTTTTTTTAAAGAAGAGGGAAGGGAGGATCCTGGCATAAGGCTAACTTTTAAATGGTATTTATAAGGAAAACAGAGTTATCCAGTTTGGGTTGAGCTCAGAGTGTCTGAAAATTTGCTTTTTTGCTTTCCAAATTATAGTAAAGTATCATAGGAATAACTTTCTTTGAGTACAAATTTTTAACTCACAAAGCTCCTAATAAGGATATAATTTAGATGCACACCCCAGAGGAAGCACACTTTGGCTAATGATCTACAGAATATGTTATACTTCTTGCACTTTTCCAGGTTAGCCAGGGGAAGGAAACAAAGGGAATAAGAATGTTCAGCACCTCTTGGCAATGTTGCCCAATGACCTGGCAGCCAAAGCATTACTGCAGCCCACTAGAGGGAACACTGGGCACAGAATAATAAACTCACCTGTGAGAACATTCAAAAAGATCCAAGTTAGCCTTAACCTATATCTTAAAATTATTCTATTATTAAGCTTATACAGCAGGATATGAATTCAATTCTTATCCTGACACATATTTTCCTGTAAGTCGTCTTTGGTTGCATTAAGAATACAAAGAAGCTTTCTGAAATATTTTTAAAGTATCTACCAAGCTTGAAAAGTATGTATGCTTCTGTCTACTGCATACATCCCTGTTCCTTCTTTTATTTTGAAGAAAATGAATAGAGAATAATAATTTTCTAACCACATAGAAAATTCTTTTGAGAAAATGAACTGATATCTTCATTCAAGTAGTAGTTATTGCTTATTTCTGTTCTGACAGGCACTTTTTTAGCACTGAAAACGCAGCAACAAGCAAAATAGACAAAACGTCTTGCCTTCATAGGGCTTACATTTTGGCAGAGGGAGACAAACAGTAAACAAAATCAATATGTAAGTTATGCAATTATTAGAAGGTGGGAAGTACTATGGAGAAAAAATTGAGTGGAAAGGGGAGTAGGAATGCTGGGGACAGAGGAGGGTGGGGGTGTAGGGAGTAGCAACTGCATATGGGAAGATCAGGGAAGTCTTCACGGAGAAAGCGACATTAGAACAAAAAAGATTTGGAAGCATTAAACCTGCACGTTATGCACATGTACCCTAGAACTTAAAGTATAATTAAAAAAAAAAAAAAAAAAAAGAAAGTTAGTCACAGGATTATCAGGGGAAAAGCATTCCAGGCATAGGGAACAGCCACTGTAAAAGTCCTGAGGTGGGAACAGGTCCGGCATCATCAAGGAAGAGCCAGGAGGTCACTCTGATGGGTGCTGCCAATGGGAATTTGAGGCAATAGAAACAGATACTCGTGGTATAATACAGGAAGTTACCCCAGATAGGAGAATATGTAGCTAAGATATATAGGGTGACTCTTTCTATAGAATAATAGCCAAAGAGAGAGGAGTCAGCTTCATAAAGAAGGAAAGATGTTGCCTAAAACGAAACTTTAACATTTCTGCTGGAAAAGCCATGGTAATTTAAGAACGAGGCAACAACCTTGGGGGATGGCGGCCCAGCAGTGGGGGAATGAAGGCTTTGACTCCTGCCACTGGAGAGGCCCTCCCACTCTCCCATACTGGTTTCTGCCTCCACCCTGTGGGCTGCATGCAAATAACACAAACCCAGACAAAAAGGAGTTTTGGAAGAGTGTTAGCATTAACATGTGATCTCATGCTTCATCTTTGGCATCGCTGGTTCTATTTTTTCTGATAGTTTAATCTTTCCCAAAAATTTTGCAGAGGGACAGAAAAACAATTTTGGCCTGGATGTGTATCTGCTTCCTATAGTATATAATCCCAGAAATACAGAGGTGAGAGGGATATTCCAGTAAAAAAAAAAAAAAAATGGTTGTTATGGTCTAAATATGTGTGTCTCCCCAAAATTCATATGCTGAAATCCTAACCCCCAAAGTGATGATATTAGGAGGTGGTGCCTTTGGGAGGTGATGAGGTCATGAGGGCAGAGCCTTACACAAGAGGCCCAAGGGAGCTCCCTCACTCCTTCCACCAGGTGAGGACACGGCAAGAAAGTGTTGTCTATGAGCCAGAAAGCAGGCTCTCACCAGACACTGAAGTTGCTGGCACTTTGATCTTGGACTCCAGAACAGAGAGAAATAAATTTCTGTTGTTTATAACTTACTTGATTTATCATACACTGTTATGGTAGTTCAAATGGACTAAGACAGTGGTATCTAATTAATGTAGAAATCTGAGGGATTTTAGGGGAGTACTGTACCTGACTCAAGCAAAATCTACCAACAGATTTTTTTCATTCTAAATGAAATCTTAATCTAACAACTGTCCCTACAATCTATTGCCTTATTAAATGGTATTCTAGTATGTAATGCTAAACAAACAATAGATCATAAATTTAAATATCATATCTTAACCCCACTATAAACACTGAACTCAGATATTTCTAAGACAAAGAACAAAGATTGAATTATTGAATTCCATTACTAGGTATTAAAGATAAGCTCTCTAAAGACCATTAAAATGTATGTGCTTGAATCCTCCTTTATTTCAAAAAGTTGGAAAACAAAGAATGAAAAACTTTGCCTCACTAAAAATATCTGTGCCAAATTCCAAATATGAATGAGGAAGTTGTCACTTGATAATAGCCAGGCAAACTATTTCAAAATACCTGAAACCAATATAACAATAATTATTATTCTCTTAAAAGCTCTGAGCTTAGCATGACTTCTATATTTGTGTGAGCTTTAGGTGATCATGTTTGATTCTATCTCATTTCACAGCAAAGCAATGTCATATATAATGATATTACTGACCTCGGAAAAACAACTAACTGTTGTAACAGGATATCTTAATCCTGCTAAATTAGTGGTTTGTCACTAAATTGCTCCCACACTAATTTTATCAAGGTGCAAACACCGTGCATAGCAATCCACCTGCACTTACTGGTATTAAAATCTAGGCCTTTTCTTCAACAACACTGCCACCTTCTGCTTAGTATAGATTTTCATTTTATTTCTATGCCTTCAAGAGTTGTGAGATTCACTTTGGATTAATATATACTTAAAAGTTAGAAGGGACCATAAGAATGTCTAATCAGGTCTTCACATTCTATAGATGACGAAACTGAGGCCCAAAGGGATTAAGTCACTTACCCAATGTTGTACATTCATTTTCTCCAGATTAAAACTCACAGTTATTAATTCTCCCTAGTTCTCTTCCCACTGGCATATTTATTATTAAACTGTACAGAGAAGTTACCTCAAGACATTGATTATAATAATCTAGAGGCATGAAATCTTAGACTATTTTTATTTATACTTTTTGTTTATTTGCATTATATAAATTTTATATCATGAGCAAAAAATATATTTTTTCAATTTTAAAAGATTTGTGTTTGTTCAATGTGTAGCTTAAATAGAAAAATTATTCTAGATCAGAAAAGCAGACAACTAAAATTTTTTCTTTTATTCTCCTCCATTTTCTTTTGAATTATGAAAATGCCTATCAAATCAGGCACAATACCAATGCTAATGGGTAGGTTTTAGAAAACTAAGATGCAAGAATATAGCATGCTAACTTAGAAGTAACCAACAAGAATTGTGTTGTAAAGCTTTATATGTTTAGCAAACCTACAGATATATTTTAAAGTAGGCGATTTTAAGCTTAATAAACTTGGATTTAGCAGCGTTAATATTAATGTTGGCCTCATAAAATTAGTTTGGCCTCCTATTTTCTGGAAGAGGTTTTTGTAAAGCTGGAAATATGCTTTTGTATATGTTTTATAGAATTCACTAGTAAAACTATAGTTTCTTCTGAGGTAAGGTTTCTATTTATGAATTCAAGTTATTTAGTAGAGATAGATATATTCTCATTTTTAATTTATATGTTAGTTCATTTTGTCAATTGATATTTTTCAAGGATTTGTCCATTTGATCCAAGTTGTCACATTTATTGGCACAAAGATGTTCATAAATATTTTCTGTTGTCTTCTCAAATTCTGTAGGATCTGTCGTGATATCCCCTCTTTCAATCATTGGTGATTTGTCTCTCTTTTTCTTGATTAGTCTGATAAGAGGTTTATCAATATGTTTTGGTCTTTCAAAGAATTAGTTTTTGGTCTTTTGAAAGACCAATTAATTTTGGTCTTTCAAAGAATTAGTTCTTTCAAAGAATTAAATTTTATCTAATGTTTGTCTAATTTTTATTTTGTTAATTTCTGCTCTTGATCATTTCTTTCCTCCAACTGACTTTGGGTTCTTTTTCTAGATTCTTATGATGAAAGCCAAGATCGTTAGATTTAAATCACTTTTCTAACATAAGCATTTAAATAGATGAATGGATTTCTACACCCTGCTTTAGCTGCATTTCACAAATTTTTATATATTGTATTTTCATTAATATTCTATTTTCTAGTTTCTCTTGTCATTTCTTCTTTGACCCATCAGCTTTTTTTACAGTGTGTTGTTAAATTTCCAAACATTTCAGAATTCTCTAGATTATTATGTCATTGATTACTTATTTAATCCAGTTGTGGTCATAGAACAAATTCTGCATAATTTCAAACCTTTAAAAGTAGTTGAAAATTGTTTTATAGTTCAGCGTATGGTCTATCTTAGAGAATATTCCATGTAGAATTGAAAAGAATTCATATTCTCCCATTGTTTAAATGAGTATTCTATTAATAACACATAGATCAAGTTGGTTTAGTTTTTTATGTCTACCAACTGAATATTCAAAGTATACATTTACTTTGTAGTTTAAAGTTTATTTCAGTAATTTTTAGATCATTGGACTCACCCTGGAGTGATATCAAACCAGAGTTTAATATCATTGCCTAAGCAATTAATCAGTTTGAAAGCTAGAGACCACATGATTTCCTAAGGTCTCTTATTCTAAAATTTTGTAATTAAGTACAAATTTGAAATGTAAATTAGAACTCTTCATTGAAGGGTCATTGGAATTTTGTTCTAAAATATAAGATTAATGAAATAAAAGGTAAAATTAAGAATTATTCATACCTTTACAAAGTAGAATAAAATTTAACTTGTACAATAGTCAATGCATTTAGTCTTATGGGTTTAATTGTCATTAACCTACATTA